>NW_026263448.1:300000-499481 GCF_947179515.1 Apodemus sylvaticus
AGAATACCACTTCATAAGGAAATACAGTTTTGCAGAGTAAAGACATATACGTACGCATTGGAAACTCTTTACGAGAAGAAATAACGCATCGTCCAAAATTAGCTTGTATCTCCAAAACTACACGTTGTATCTCGAAAAGAATTGTTGTGGCGTGTACGTCTTAACATGTAGCATCTAAAGAGAACCAAAAGGAGAATTTTCTTTCGTCAAAATTTTTCAGAAAATCACGTTTTAAGGAAATCCCGCATCGTGCGAAATTATCTTGTTTTTCCTAAACAACACGTTGTAAGTCGAAAAGCTTTCATGTTGCGTGTATGTCTAAGTGTGTAGCCTCAAAAGAGAAGGCACAGGACAGTTTTCTCTCGAAAGGATATGTAAGAATACCACTTCATAAGGAAATACAGTTTTGCAGAGTAAAGACATATACGTACGCATTGGAAACTCTTTACGAGAAGAAATAACGCATCGTACAAAATTAGCTTGTATCTCCAAAACTACACGTTGTATCTCGAAAAGAATTGTTGTGGCGTGTACGTCTTAACATGTAGCATCTAAAGAGAACCAAAAGGAGAATTTTCTTTCGTCAAAATTTTTCAGAAAATCACGTTTTAAGGAAATCCCGCATCGTGCGAAATTATCTTGTTTTTCCTAAACAACACGTTGTAAGTCGAAAAGCTTTCATGTTGCGTGTATGTCTAAGTGTGTAGCCTCAAAAGAGAAGGCACAGGACAGTTTTCTCTCGAAAGGATATGTAAGAATACCACTTCATAAGGAAATACAGTTTTGCAGAGTAAAGACATATACGTACGCATTGGAAACTCTTTACGAGAAGAAATAACGCATCGTACAAAATTAGCTTGTATCTCCAAAACTACACGTTGTATCTCGAAAAGAATTGTTGTGGCGTGTACGTCTTAACATGTAGCATCTAAAGAGAACCAAAAGGAGAATTTTCTTTCGTCAAAATTTTTCGGAAAATCACGTTTTAAGGAAATCCCGCATCGTGCGAAATTATCTTGTTTTTCCTAAACAACACGTTGTAAGTCGAAAAGCTTTCATGTTGCGTGTATGTCTAAGTGTGTAGCCTCAAAAGAGAAGGCACAGGACAGTTTTCTCTCGAAAGGATATGTAAGAATACCACTTCATAAGGAAATACAGTTTTGCAGAGTAAAGACATATACGTACGCATTGGAAACTCTTTAGGAGAAGAAATAACGCATCGTACAAAATTAGCTTGTATCTCCAAAACTACACGTTGTATCTCGAAAAGAATTGTTGTGGCGTGTACGTCTTAACATGTAGCATCTAAAGAGAACCAAAAGGAGAATTTTCTTTCGTCAAAATTTTTCAGAAAATCACGTTTTAAGGAAAATCCCGCATCGTGCGAAATTATCTTGTTTTTCCTAAACAACACGTTGTAAGTCGAAAAGCTTTCATGTTGCGTGTATGTCTAAGTGTGTAGCCTCAAAAGAGAAGGCACAGGACAGTTTTCTCTCGAAAGGATATGTAAGAATACCACTTCATAAGGAAATACAGTTTTGCAGAGTAAAGACATATACGTACGCATTGGAAACTCTTTACGAGAAGAAATAACGCATCGTACAAAATTAGCTTGTATCTCCAAAACTACACGTTGTATCTCGAAAAGAATTGTTGTGGCGTGTACGTCTTAACATGTAGCATCTAAAGAGAACCAAAAGGAGAATTTTCTTTCGTCAAAATTTTTCAGAAAATCACGTTTTAAGGAAATCCCGCATCGTGCGAAATTATCTTGTTTTTCCTAAACAACACGTTGTAAGTCGAAAAGCTTTCATGTTGCGTGTATGTCTAAGTGTGTAGCCTCAAAAGAGAAGGCACAGGACAGTTTTCTCTCGAAAGGATATGTAAGAATACCACTTCATAAGGAAATACAGTTTTGCAGAGTAAAGACATATACGTACGCATTGGAAACTCTTTACGAGAAGAAATAACGCATCGTCCAAAATTAGCTTGTATCTCCAAAACTACACGTTGTATCTCGAAAAGAATTGTTGTGGCGTGTACGTCTTAACATGTAGCATCTAAAGAGAACCAAAAGGAGAATTTTCTTTCGTCAAAATTTTTCAGAAAATCACGTTTTAAGGAAATCCCGCATCGTGCGAAATTATCTTGTTTTTCCTAAACAACACGTTGTAAGTCGAAAAGCTTTCATGTTGCGTGTATGTCTAAGTGTGTAGCCTCAAAAGAGAAGGCACAGGACAGTTTTCTCTCGAAAGGATATGTAAGAATACCACTTCATAAGGAAATACAGTTTTGCAGAGTAAAGACATATACGTACGCATTGGAAACTCTTTACGAGAAGAAATAACGCATCGTACAAAATTAGCTTGTATCTCCAAAACTACACGTTGTATCTCGAAAAGAATTGTTGTGGCGTGTACGTCTTAACATGTAGCATCTAAAGAGAACCAAAAGGAGAATTTTCTTTCGTCAAAATTTTTCAGAAAATCACGTTTTAAGGAAATCCCGCATCGTGCGAAATTATCTTGTTTTTCCTAAACAACACGTTGTAAGTCGAAAAGCTTTCATGTTGCGTGTATGTCTAAGTGTGTAGCCTCAAAAGAGAAGGCACAGGACAGTTTTCTCTCGAAAGGATATGTAAGAATACCACTTCATAAGGAAATACAGTTTTGCAGAGTAAAGACATATACGTACGCATTGGAAACTCTTTACGAGAAGAAATAACGCATCGTACAAAATTAGCTTGTATCTCCAAAACTACACGTTGTATCTCGAAAAGAATTGTTGTGGCGTGTACGTCTTAACATGTAGCATATACAGAGAACCAAAAGGAGAATTTTCTTTCGTCAAAATATTTCAGAAAATCACGTTTTAAGGAAATCCCGCATCGTGCGAAATTATCTTGTTTTTCCTAAACAACACGTTGTAAGTCGAAAAGCTTTCATGTTGCGTGTATGTCTAAGTGTGTAGCCTCAAAAGAGAAGGCACAGGACAGTTTTCTCTCGAAAGGATATGTAAGAATACCACTTCATAAGGAAATACAGTTTTGCAGAGTAAAGACATATACGTACGCATTGGAAACTCTTTACGAGAAGAAATAACGCATCGTACAAAATTAGCTTGTATCTCCAAAACTACACGTTGTATCTCGAAAAGAATTGTTGTGGCGTGTACGTCTTAACATGTAGCATCTAAAGAGAACCAAAAGGAGAATTTTCTTTCGTCAAAATTTTCAGAAAATCACGTTTTAAGGAAATCCCGCATCGTGCGAAATTATCTTGTTTTTCCTAAACAACACGTTGTAAGTCGAAAAGCTTTCATGTTGCGTGTATGTCTAAGTGTGTAGCCTCAAAAGAGAAGGCACAGGACAGTTTTCTCTCGAAAGGATATGTAAGAATACCACTTCATAAGGAAATACAGTTTTGCAGAGTAAAGTCATATACGTACGCGTTGGAAACTCTTTACGAGAAGAAATAACGCATCGTACAAAATTAGCTTGTATCTCCAAAACTACACGTTGTATCTCGAAAAGAATTGTTGTGGCGTGTACGTCTTAACATGTAGCATCTAAAGAGAACCAAAAGGAGAATTTTCTTTCGTCAAAATTTTTCAGAAAATCACGTTTTAAGGAAATCCCGCATCGTGCGAAATTATCTTGTTTTTCCTAAACAACACGTTGTAAGTCGAAAAGCTTTCATGTTGCGTGTATGTCTAAGTGTGTAGCCTCAAAAGAGAAGGCACAGGACAGTTTTCTCTCGAAAGGATATGTAAGAATACCACTTCATAAGGAAATACAGTTTTGCAGAGTAAAGACATATACGTACGCATTGGAAACTCTTTACGAGAAGAAATAACGCATCGTACAAAATTAGCTTGTATCTCCAAAACTACACGTTGTATCTCGAAAAGAATTGTTGTGGCGTGTACGTCTTAACATGTAGCATCTAAAGAGAACCAAAAGGAGAATTTTCTTTCGTCAAAATTTTCAGAAAATCACGTTTTAAGGAAATCCCGCATCGTGCGAAATTATCTTGTTTTTCCTAAACAACACGTTGTAAGTCGAAAAGCTTTCATGTTGCGTGTATGTCTAAGTGTGTAGCCTCAAAAGAGAAGGCACAGGACAGTTTTCTCTCGAAAGGATATGTAAGAATACCACTTCATAAGGAAATACAGTTTTGCAGAGTAAAGTCATATACGTACGCGTTGGAAACTCTTTACGAGAAGAAATAACGCATCGTACAAAATTAGCTTGTATCTCCAAAACTACACGTTGTATCTCGAAAAGAATTGTTGTGGCGTGTACGTCTTAACATGTAGCATCTAAAGAGAACCAAAAGGAGAATTTTCTTTCGTCAAAATTTTTCAGAAAATCACGTTTTAAGGAAATCCCGGATCGTGCGAAATTATCTTGTTTTTCCTAAACAACACGTTGTAAGTCGAAAAGCTTTCATGTTGCGTGTATGTCTAAGTGTGTAGCCTCAAAAGAGAAGGCACAGGACAGTTTTCTCTCGAAAGGATATGTAAGAATACCACTTCATAAGGAAATACAGTTTTGCAGAGTAAAGACATATACGTACGCATTGGAAACTCTTTACGAGAAGAAATAACGCATCGTCCAAAATTAGCTTGTATCTCCAAAACTACACGTTGTATCTCGAAAAGAATTGTTGTGGCGTGTACGTCTTAACATGTAGCATCTAAAGAGAACCAAAAGGAGAATTTTCTTTCGTCAAAATTTTTCAGAAAATCACGTTTTAAGGAAATCCCGCATCGTGCGAAATTATCTTGTTTTTCCTAAACAACACGTTGTAAGTCGAAAAGCTTTCATGTTGCGTGTATGTCTAAGTGTGTAGCCTCAAAAGAGAAGGCACAGGACAGTTTTCTCTCGAAAGGATATGTAAGAATACCACTTCATAAGGAAATACAGTTTTGCAGAGTAAAGACATATACGTACGCATTGGAAACTCTTTACGAGAAGAAATAACGCATCGTACAAAATTAGCTTGTATCTCCAAAACTACACGTTGTATCTCGAAAAGAATTGTTGTGGCGTGTACGTCTTAACATGTAGCATCTAAAGAGAACCAAAAGGAGAATTTTCTTTCGTCAAAATTTTTCAGAAAATCACGTTTTAAGGAAATCCCGCATCGTGCGAAATTATCTTGTTTTTCCTAAACAACACGTTGTAAGTCGAAAAGCTTTCATGTTGCGTGTATGTCTAAGTGTGTAGCCTCAAAAGAGAAGGCACAGGACAGTTTTCTCTCGAAAGGATATGTAAGAATACCACTTCATAAGGAAATACAGTTTTGCAGAGTAAAGACATATACGTACGCATTGGAAACTCTTTACGAGAAGAAATAACGCATCGTCCAAAATTAGCTTGTATCTCCAAAACTACACGTTGTATCTCGAAAAGAATTGTTGTGGCGTGTACGTCTTAACATGTAGCATCTAAAGAGAACCAAAAGGAGAATTTTCTTTCGTCAAAATTTTTCAGAAAATCACGTTTTAAGGAAATCCCGCATCGTGCGAAATTATCTTGTTTTTCCTAAACAACACGTTGTAAGTCGAAAAGCTTTCATGTTGCGTGTATGTCTAAGTGTGTAGCCTCAAAAGAGAAGGCACAGGACAGTTTTCTCTCGAAAGGATATGTAAGAATACCACTTCATAAGGAAATACAGTTTTGCAGAGTAAAGACATATACGTACGCATTGGAAACTCTTTACGAGAAGAAATAACGCATCGTACAAAATTAGCTTGTATCTCCAAAACTACACGTTGTATCTCGAAAAGAATTGTTGTGGCGTGTACGTCTTAACATGTAGCATCTAAAGAGAACCAAAAGGAGAATTTTCTTTCGTCAAAATTTTTCAGAAAATCACGTTTTAAGGAAATCCCGCATCGTGCGAAATTATCTTGTTTTTCCTAAACAACACGTTGTAAGTCGAAAAGCTTTCATGTTGCGTGTATGTCTAAGTGTGTAGCCTCAAAAGAGAAGGCACAGGACAGTTTTCTCTCGAAAGGATATGTAAGAATACCACTTCATAAGGAAATACAGTTTTGCAGAGTAAAGACATATACGTACGCATTGGAAACTCTTTACGAGAAGAAATAACGCATCGTACAAAATTAGCTTGTATCTCCAAAACTACACGTTGTATCTCGAAAAGAATTGTTGTGGCGTGTACGTCTTAACATGTAGCATCTAAAGAGAACCAAAAGGAGAATTTTCTTTCGTCAAAATTTTTCGGAAAATCACGTTTTAAGGAAATCCCGCATCGTGCGAAATTATCTTGTTTTTCCTAAACAACACGTTGTAAGTCGAAAAGCTTTCATGTTGCGTGTATGTCTAAGTGTGTAGCCTCAAAAGAGAAGGCACAGGACAGTTTTCTCTCGAAAGGATATGTAAGAATACCACTTCATAAGGAAATACAGTTTTGCAGAGTAAAGACATATACGTACGCATTGGAAACTCTTTAGGAGAAGAAATAACGCATCGTACAAAATTAGCTTGTATCTCCAAAACTACACGTTGTATCTCGAAAAGAATTGTTGTGGCGTGTACGTCTTAACATGTAGCATCTAAAGAGAACCAAAAGGAGAATTTTCTTTCGTCAAAATTTTTCAGAAAATCACGTTTTAAGGAAAATCCCGCATCGTGCGAAATTATCTTGTTTTTCCTAAACAACACGTTGTAAGTCGAAAAGCTTTCATGTTGCGTGTATGTCTAAGTGTGTAGCCTCAAAAGAGAAGGCACAGGACAGTTTTCTCTCGAAAGGATATGTAAGAATACCACTTCATAAGGAAATACAGTTTTGCAGAGTAAAGACATATACGTACGCATTGGAAACTCTTTACGAGAAGAAATAACGCATCGTACAAAATTAGCTTGTATCTCCAAAACTACACGTTGTATCTCGAAAAGAATTGTTGTGGCGTGTACGTCTTAACATGTAGCATCTAAAGAGAACCAAAAGGAGAATTTTCTTTCGTCAAAATTTTTCAGAAAATCACGTTTTAAGGAAATCCCGCATCGTGCGAAATTATCTTGTTTTTCCTAAACAACACGTTGTAAGTCGAAAAGCTTTCATGTTGCGTGTATGTCTAAGTGTGTAGCCTCAAAAGAGAAGGCACAGGACAGTTTTCTCTCGAAAGGATATGTAAGAATACCACTTCATAAGGAAATACAGTTTTGCAGAGTAAAGACATATACGTACGCATTGGAAACTCTTTACGAGAAGAAATAACGCATCGTCCAAAATTAGCTTGTATCTCCAAAACTACACGTTGTATCTCGAAAAGAATTGTTGTGGCGTGTACGTCTTAACATGTAGCATCTAAAGAGAACCAAAAGGAGAATTTTCTTTCGTCAAAATTTTTCAGAAAATCACGTTTTAAGGAAATCCCGCATCGTGCGAAATTATCTTGTTTTTCCTAAACAACACGTTGTAAGTCGAAAAGCTTTCATGTTGCGTGTATGTCTAAGTGTGTAGCCTCAAAAGAGAAGGCACAGGACAGTTTTCTCTCGAAAGGATATGTAAGAATACCACTTCATAAGGAAATACAGTTTTGCAGAGTAAAGACATATACGTACGCATTGGAAACTCTTTACGAGAAGAAATAACGCATCGTACAAAATTAGCTTGTATCTCCAAAACTACACGTTGTATCTCGAAAAGAATTGTTGTGGCGTGTACGTCTTAACATGTAGCATCTAAAGAGAACCAAAAGGAGAATTTTCTTTCGTCAAAATTTTTCAGAAAATCACGTTTTAAGGAAATCCCGCATCGTGCGAAATTATCTTGTTTTTCCTAAACAACACGTTGTAAGTCGAAAAGCTTTCATGTTGCGTGTATGTCTAAGTGTGTAGCCTCAAAAGAGAAGGCACAGGACAGTTTTCTCTCGAAAGGATATGTAAGAATACCACTTCATAAGGAAATACAGTTTTGCAGAGTAAAGACATATACGTACGCATTGGAAACTCTTTACGAGAAGAAATAACGCATCGTACAAAATTAGCTTGTATCTCCAAAACTACACGTTGTATCTCGAAAAGAATTGTTGTGGCGTGTACGTCTTAACATGTAGCATATACAGAGAACCAAAAGGAGAATTTTCTTTCGTCAAAATATTTCAGAAAATCACGTTTTAAGGAAATCCCGCATCGTGCGAAATTATCTTGTTTTTCCTAAACAACACGTTGTAAGTCGAAAAGCTTTCATGTTGCGTGTATGTCTAAGTGTGTAGCCTCAAAAGAGAAGGCACAGGACAGTTTTCTCTCGAAAGGATATGTAAGAATACCACTTCATAAGGAAATACAGTTTTGCAGAGTAAAGACATATACGTACGCATTGGAAACTCTTTACGAGAAGAAATAACGCATCGCTACAAAATTAGCTTGTATCTCCAAAACTACACGTTGTATCTCGAAAAGAATTGTTGTGGCGTGTACGTCTTAACATGTAGCATCTAAAGAGAACCAAAAGGAGAATTTTCTTTCGTCAAAATTTTCAGAAAATCACGTTTTAAGGAAATCCCGCATCGTGCGAAATTATCTTGTTTTTCCTAAACAACACGTTGTAAGTCGAAAAGCTTTCATGTTGCGTGTATGTCTAAGTGTGTAGCCTCAAAAGAGAAGGCACAGGACAGTTTTCTCTCGAAAGGATATGTAAGAATACCACTTCATAAGGAAATACAGTTTTGCAGAGTAAAGTCATATACGTACGCGTTGGAAACTCTTTACGAGAAGAAATAACGCATCGTACAAAATTAGCTTGTATCTCCAAAACTACACGTTGTATCTCGAAAAGAATTGTTGTGGCGTGTACGTCTTAACATGTAGCATCTAAAGAGAACCAAAAGGAGAATTTTCTTTCGTCAAAATTTTTCAGAAAATCACGTTTTAAGGAAATCCCGCATCGTGCGAAATTATCTTGTTTTTCCTAAACAACACGTTGTAAGTCGAAAAGCTTTCATGTTGCGTGTATGTCTAAGTGTGTAGCCTCAAAAGAGAAGGCACAGGACAGTTTTCTCTCGAAAGGATATGTAAGAATACCACTTCATAAGGAAATACAGTTTTGCAGAGTAAAGACATATACGTACGCATTGGAAACTCTTTACGAGAAGAAATAACGCATCGTACAAAATTAGCTTGTATCTCCAAAACTACACGTTGTATCTCGAAAAGAATTGTTGTGGCGTGTACGTCTTAACATGTAGCATCTAAGAGAACCAAAAGGAGAATTTTCTTTCGTCAAAATTTTTCAGAAAATCACGTTTATGGAAATCCCGCATCGTGCGAAATTATCTTGTTTTTCCTAAACAACACGTTGTAAGTCGAAAAGCTTTCATGTTGCGTGTATGTCTAAGTGTGTAGCCTCAAAAGAGAAGGCACAGGACAGTTTTCTCTCGAAAGGATATGTAAGAATACCACTTCATAAGATAATACAGTTTTGCAGAGTAAAGACATATACGTACGCATTGGAAACTCTTTAAGAGAAGAAATAAGGCATAGTACAAAATTAGCTTGTATCTCCAAAACTACACGTTGTATCTCGAAAAGAATTGTTGTGGCGTGTACGTCTTAACATGTAGCATCTAAAGAGAACCAAAAGGAGAATTTTCTTTCGTCAAAATTTTTCAGAAAATCACGTTTTAAGGAAATCCCGCATCGTGCGAAATTATCTTGTTTTTCCTAAACAACACGTTGTAAGTCGAAAAGCTTTCATGTTGCGTGTATGTCTAAGTGTGTAGCCTCAAAAGAGAAGGCACAGGACAGTTTTCTCTCGAAAGGATATGTAAGAATACCACTTCATAAGGAAATACAGTTTTGCAGAGTAAAGACATATAAGTACGCATTGGAAACTCTTTACGAGAAGAAATAACGCATAGTACAAAATTAGCTTGTATCTCCAAAACTACACGTTGTATCTCGAAAAGAATTGTTGTGGCGTGTACGTCTTAACATGTAGCATCTAAAGAGAACCAAAAGGAGAATTTTCTTTCGTCAAAATTTTTCAGAAAATCACGTTTTAAGGAAATCCCGCATCGTGCGAAATTATCTTGTTTTTCCTAAACAACACGTTGTAAGTCGAAAAGCTTTCATGTTGCGTGTATGTCTAAGTGTGTAGCCTCAAAAGAGAAGGCACAGGACAGTTTTCTCTCGAAAGGATATGTAAGAATACCACTTCATAAGGAAATACAGTTTTGCAGAGTAAAGACATATACGTACGCATTGGAAACTCTTTACGAGAAGAAATAACGCATCGTACAAAATTAGCTTGTATCTCCAAAACTACACGTTGTATCTCGAAAAGAATTGTTGTGGCGTGTACGTCTTAACATGTAGCATCTAAAGAGAACCAAAAGGAGAATTTTCTTTCGTCAAAATTTTTCAGAAAATCACGTTTTAAGGAAATCCCGCATCGTGCGAAATTATCTTGTTTTTCCTAAACAACACGTTGTAAGTCGAAAAGCTTTCATGTTGCGTGTATGTCTAAGTGTGTAGCCTCAAAAGAGAAGGCACAGGACAGTTTTCTCTAGAAAGGATATGTAAGAATACCACTTCATAAGGAAATACAGTTTTGCAGAGTAAAGACATATACGTACGCATTGGAAACTCTTTAAGAGAAGAAATAACGCATCGTACAAAATTAGCTTGTATCTCCAAAACTACACGTTGTATCTCGAAAAGAATTGTTGTGGCGTGTACGTCTTAACATGTAGCATCTAAAGAGAACCAAAAGGAGAATTTTCTTTCGTCAAAATTTTTCAGAAAATCACGTTTTAAGGAAATCCCGCATCGTGCGAAATTATCTTGTTTTTCCTAAACAACACGTTGTAAGTCGAAAAGCTTTCATGTTGCGTGTATGTCTAAGTGTGTAGCCTCAAAAGAGAAGGCACAGGACAGTTTTCTCTCGAAAGGATATGTAAGAATACCACTTCATAAGGAAATACAGTTTTGCAGAGTAAAGACATATACGTACGCATTGGAAACTCTTTACGAGAAGAAATAACGCATCGTACAAAATTAGCTTGTATCTCCAAAACTACACGTTGTATCTCGAAAAGAATTGTTGTGGCGTGTACGTCTTAACATGTAGCATCTAAAGAGAACCAAAAGGAGAATTTTCTTTCGTCAAAATTTTTCAGAAAATCACGTTTTAAGGAAATCCCGCATCGTGCTAAATTATCTTGTTTTTCCTAAACAACACGTTGTAAGTCGAAAAGCTTTCATGTTGCGTGTATGTCTAAGTGTGTAGCCTCAAAAGAGCAGGCACAGGACAGTTTTCTCTCGAAAGGATATGTAAGAATACCACTTCATAAGGAAATACAGTTTTGCAGAGTAAAGACATATACGTACGCATTGGAAACTCTTTAAGAGGAGAAATAACGCATCGTACAAAATTAGCTTGTATCTCCAAAACTACAGATTGTATCTCGAAAAGAATTGTTGTGGCGTGTACGTCTTAACATGTAGCATCTAAAGAGAACCAAAAGGAGAATTTTCTTTCGTCAAAATTTTTCAGAAAATCACGTTTTAAGGAAATCCCGCATCGTGCGAAATTATCTTGTTTTTCCTAAACAACACGTTGTAAGTCGAAAAGCTTTCATGTTGCGTGTATGTCTAAGTGTGTAGCCTCAAAAGAGAAGGCACAGGACAGTTTTCTCTCGAAAGGATATGTAAGAATACCACTTCATAAGGAAATACAGTTTTGCAGAGTAAAGACATATACGTACGCATTGGAAACTCTTTACGAGAAGAAATAACGCATAGTACAAAATTAGCTTGTATCTCCAAAACTACACGTTGTATCTCGAAAAGAATTGTTGTGGCGTGTACGTCTTAACATGTAGCATCTAAAGAGAACCAAAAGGAGAATTTTCTTTCGTCAAAATTTTTCAGAAAATCACGTTTTAAGGAAATCCCGCATCGTGCGAAATTATCTTGTTTTTCCTAAACAACACGTTGTAAGTCGAAAAGCTTTCATGTTGCGTGTATGTCTAAGTGTGTAGCCTCAAAAGAGAAGGCACAGGACAGTTTTCTCTCGAAAGGATATGTAAGAATACCACTTCATAAGGAAATGTAGTTTTGCAGAGTAAAGACATATACGTACGCATTGGAAACTCTTTAAGAGAAGAAATAACGCATCGTACAAAATTAGCTTGTATCTCCAAAACTACAGGTTGTATCTCGAAAAGAATTGTTGTGGCGTGTACGTCTTAACATGTAGCATCTAAAGAGAACCAAAAGGAGAATTTTCTTTCGTCAAAATTTTTCAGAAAATCACGTTTTAAGGAAATCCCGCATCGTGCGAAATTATCTTGTTTTTCCTAAACAAACGTTGTAAGTCGAAAAGCTTTCATGTTGCGTGTATGTCTAAGTGTGTAGCCTCAAAAGAGAAGGCACAGGACAGTTTTCTCTCGAAAGGATATGTAAGAATACCACTTCATAAGGAAATACAGTTTTGCAGAGTAAAGACATATACGTACGCATTGGAAACTCTTTACGAGAAGAAATAACGCATCGTACAAAATTAGCTTGTATCTCCAAAACTACACGTTGTATCTCGAAAAGAATTGTTGTGGCGTGTACGTCTTAACATGTAGCATCTAAAGAGAACCAAAAGGAGAATTTTCTTTCGTCAAAATTTTTCAGAAAATCACGTTTTAAGGAAATCCCGCATCGTGCGAAATTATCTTGTTTTTCCTAAACAACACGTTGTAAGTCGAAAAGCTTTCATGTTGCGTGTATGTCTAAGTGTGTAGCCTCAAAAGAGAAGGCACAGGACAGTTTTCTCTCGAAAGGATATGTAAGAATACCACTTCATAAGGAAATACAGTTTTGCAGAGTAAAGACATATACGTACGCGTTGGAAACTCTTTACGAGAAGAAATAACGCATCGTACAAAATTAGCTTGTATCTCCAAAACTACACGTTGTATCTCGAAAAGAATTGTTGTGGCGTGTACGTCTTAACATGTAGCATCTAAAGAGAACCAAAAGGAGAATTTTCTTTCGTCAAAATTTTTCAGAAAATCACGTTTTAAGGAAATCCCGCATCGTGCGAAATTATCTTGTTTTTCCTAAACAACACGTTGTAAGTCGAAAAGCTTTCATGTTGCGTGTATGTCTAAGTGTGTAGCCTCAAAAGAGAAGGCACAGGACAGTTTTCTCTCGAAAGGATATGTAAGAATACCACTTCATAAGGAAATACAGTTTTGCAGAGTAAAGACATATACGTACGCATTGGAAACTCTTTACGAGAAGAAATAACGCATCGTACAAAATTAGCTTGTATCTCCAAAACTACACGTTGTATCTCGAAAAGAATTGTTGTGGCGTGTACGTCTTAACATGTAGCATCTAAAGAGAACCAAAAGGAGAATTTTCTTTCGTCAAAATTTTTCAGAAAATCACGTTTTAAGGAAATCCCGCATCGTGCGAAATTATCTTGTTTTTCCTAAACAACACGTTGTAAGTCGAAAAGCTTTCATGTTGCGTGTATGTCTAAGTGTGTAGCCTCAAAAGAGAAGGCACAGGACAGTTTTCTCTCGAAAGGATATGTAAGAATACCACTTCATAAGGAAATACAGTTTTGCAGAGTAAAGACATATACGTACGCATTGGAAACTCTTTACGAGAAGAAATAACGCATAGTACAAAATTAGCTTGTATCTCCAAAACTACACGTTGTATCTCGAAAAGAATTGTTGTGGCGTGTACGTCTTAACATGTAGCATCTAAAGAGAACCAAAAGGAGAATTTTCTTTCGTCAAAATTTTTCAGAAAATCACGTTTTAAGGAAATCCCGCATCGTGCGAAATTATCTTGTTTTTCCTAAACAACACGTTGTAAGTCGAAAAGCTTTCATGTTGCGTGTATGTCTAAGTGTGTAGCCTCAAAAGAGAAGGCACAGGACAGTTTTCTCTCGAAAGGATATGTAAGAATACCACTTCATAAGGAAATACAGTTTTGCAGAGTAAAGACATATACGTACGCATTGGAAACTCTTTACGAGAAGAAATAACGCATCGTACAAAATTAGCTTGTATCTCCAAAACTACACGTTGTATCTCGAAAAGAATTGTTGTGGCGTGTACGTCTTAACATGTAGCATCTAAAGAGAACCAAAAGGAGAATTTTCTTTCGTCAAAATTTTTCAGAAAATCACGTTTTAAGGAAATCCCGCATCGTGCGAAATTATCTTGTTTTTCCTAAACAACACGTTGTAAGTCGAAAAGCTTTCATGTTGCGTGTATGTCTAAGTGTGTAGCCTCAAAAGAGCAGGCACAGGACAGTTTTCTCTCGAAAGGATATGTAAGAATACCACTTCATAAGGAAATACAGTTTTGCAGAGTAAAGACATATACGTACGCATTGGAAACTCTTTAAGAGAAGAAATAACGCATCGTACAAAATTAGCTTGTATCTCCAAAACTACAGATTGTATCTCGAAAAGAATTGTTGTGGCGTGTACGTCTTAACATGTAGCATCTAAAGAGAACCAAAAGGAGAATTTTCTTTCGTCAAAATTTTTCAGAAAATCACGTTTTAAGGAAATCCCGCATCGTGCGAAATTATCTTGTTTTTCCTAAACAACACGTTGTAAGTCGAAAAGCTTTCATGTTGCGTGTATGTCTAAGTGTGTAGCCTCAAAAGAGAAGGCACAGGACAGTTTTCTCTCGAAAGGATATGTAAGAATACCACTTCATAAGGAAATACAGTTTTGCAGAGTAAAGACATATACGTACGCATTGGAAACTCTTTACGAGAAGAAATAACGCATAGTACAAAATTAGCTTGTATCTCCAAAACTACACGTTGTATCTCGAAAAGAATTGTTGTGGCGTGTACGTCTTAACATGTAGCATCTAAAGAGAACCAAAAGGAGAATTTTCTTTCGTCAAAATTTTTCAGAAAATCACGTTTTAAGGAAATCCCGCATCGTGCGAAATTATCTTGTTTTTCCTAAACAACACGTTGTAAGTCGAAAAGCTTTCATGTTGCGTGTATGTCTAAGTGTGTAGCCTCAAAAGAGAAGGCACAGGACAGTTTTCTCTCGAAAGGATATGTAAGAATACCACTTCATAAGGAAATGTAGTTTTGCAGAGTAAAGACATATACGTACGCATTGGAAACTCTTTAAGAGAAGAAATAACGCATCGTACAAAATTAGCTTGTATCTCCAAAACTACAGGTTGTATCTCGAAAAGAATTGTTGTGGCGTGTACGTCTTAACATGTAGCATCTAAAGAGAACCAAAAGGAGAATTTTCTTTCGTCAAAATTTTTCAGAAAATCACGTTTTAAGGAAATCCCGCATCGTGCGAAATTATCTTGTTTTTCCTAAACAAACGTTGTAAGTCGAAAAGCTTTCATGTTGCGTGTATGTCTAAGTGTGTAGCCTCAAAAGAGAAGGCACAGGACAGTTTTCTCTCGAAAGGATATGTAAGAATACCACTTCATAAGGAAATACAGTTTTGCAGAGTAAAGACATATACGTACGCATTGGAAACTCTTTACGAGAAGAAATAACGCATCGTACAAAATTAGCTTGTATCTCCAAAACTACACGTTGTATCTCGAAAAGAATTGTTGTGGCGTGTACGTCTTAACATGTAGCATCTAAAGAGAACCAAAAGGAGAATTTTCTTTCGTCAAAATTTTTCAGAAAATCACGTTTTAAGGAAATCCCGCATCGTGCGAAATTATCTTGTTTTTCCTAAACAACACGTTGTAAGTCGAAAAGCTTTCATGTTGCGTGTATGTCTAAGTGTGTAGCCTCAAAAGAGAAGGCACAGGACAGTTTTCTCTCGAAAGGATATGTAAGAATACCACTTCATAAGGAAATACAGTTTTGCAGAGTAAAGACATATACGTACGCGTTGGAAACTCTTTACGAGAAGAAATAACGCATCGTACAAAATTAGCTTGTATCTCCAAAACTACACGTTGTATCTCGAAAAGAATTGTTGTGGCGTGTACGTCTTAACATGTAGCATCTAAAGAGAACCAAAAGGAGAATTTTCTTTCGTCAAAATTTTTCAGAAAATCACGTTTTAAGGAAATCCCGCATCGTGCGAAATTATCTTGTTTTTCCTAAACAACACGTTGTAAGTCGAAAAGCTTTCATGTTGCGTGTATGTCTAAGTGTGTAGCCTCAAAAGAGAAGGCACAGGACAGTTTTCTCTCGAAAGGATATGTAAGAATACCACTTCATAAGGAAATACAGTTTTGCAGAGTAAAGACATATACGTACGCATTGGAAACTCTTTACGAGAAGAAATAACGCATCGTACAAAATTAGCTTGTATCTCCAAAACTACACGTTGTATCTCGAAAAGAATTGTTGTGGCGTGTACGTCTTAACATGTAGCATCTAAAGAGAACCAAAAGGAGAATTTTCTTTCGTCAAAATTTTTCAGAAAATCACGTTTATGGAAATCCCGCATCGTGCGAAATTATCTTGTTTTTCCTAAACAACACGTTGTAAGTCGAAAAGCTTTCATGTTGCGTGTATGTCTAAGTGTGTAGCCTCAAAAGAGAAGGCACAGGACAGTTTTCTCTCGAAAGGATATGTAAGAATACCACTTCATAAGATAATACAGTTTTGCAGAGTAAAGACATATACGTACGCATTGGAAACTCTTTAAGAGAAGAAATAAGGCATAGTACAAAATTAGCTTGTATCTCCAAAACTACACGTTGTATCTCGAAAAGAATTGTTGTGGCGTGTACGTCTTAACATGTAGCATCTAAAGAGAACCAAAAGGAGAATTTTCTTTCGTCAAAATTTTTCAGAAAATCACGTTTTAAGGAAATCCCGCATCGTGCGAAATTATCTTGTTTTTCCTAAACAACACGTTGTAAGTCGAAAAGCTTTCATGTTGCGTGTATGTCTAAGTGTGTAGCCTCAAAAGAGAAGGCACAGGACAGTTTTCTCTCGAAAGGATATGTAAGAATACCACTTCATAAGGAAATACAGTTTTGCAGAGTAAAGACATATAAGTACGCATTGGAAACTCTTTACGAGAAGAAATAACGCATAGTACAAAATTAGCTTGTATCTCCAAAACTACACGTTGTATCTCGAAAAGAATTGTTGTGGCGTGTACGTCTTAACATGTAGCATCTAAAGAGAACCAAAAGGAGAATTTTCTTTCGTCAAAATTTTTCAGAAAATCACGTTTTAAGGAAATCCCGCATCGTGCGAAATTATCTTGTTTTTCCTAAACAACACGTTGTAAGTCGAAAAGCTTTCATGTTGCGTGTATGTCTAAGTGTGTAGCCTCAAAAGAGAAGGCACAGGACAGTTTTCTCTCGAAAGGATATGTAAGAATACCACTTCATAAGGAAATACAGTTTTGCAGAGTAAAGACATATACGTACGCATTGGAAACTCTTTACGAGAAGAAATAACGCATCGTACAAAATTAGCTTGTATCTCCAAAACTACACGTTGTATCTCGAAAAGAATTGTTGTGGCGTGTACGTCTTAACATGTAGCATCTAAAGAGAACCAAAAGGAGAATTTTCTTTCGTCAAAATTTTTCAGAAAATCACG
Organism: Apodemus sylvaticus; assembly: GCF_947179515.1. NCBI lineage: Eukaryota > Metazoa > Chordata > Mammalia > Rodentia > Muridae > Apodemus > Apodemus sylvaticus. Next base: position 317,567 of record NW_026263448.1, read on the forward strand.
TTTTAAGGAAATCCCGCATCGTGCGAAATTATCTTGTTTTTCCTAAACAACACGTTGTAAGTCGAAAAGCTTTCATGTTGCGTGTATGTCTAAGTGTGTAGCCTCAAAAGAGAAGGCACAGGACAGTTTTCTCTAGAAAGGATATGTAAGAATACCACTTCATAAGGAAATACAGTTTTGCAGAGTAAAGACATATACGTACGCATTGGAAACTCTTTAAGAGAAGAAATAACGCATCGTACAAAATTAGCTTGTATCTCCAAAACTACACGTTGTATCTCGAAAAGAATTGTTGTGGCGTGTACGTCTTAACATGTAGCATCTAAAGAGAACCAAAAGGAGAATTTTCTTTCGTCAAAATTTTTCAGAAAATCACGTTTATGGAAATCCCGCATCGTGCGAAATTATCTTGTTTTTCCTAAACAACACGTTGTAAGTCGAAAAGCTTTCATGTTGCGTGTATGTCTAAGTGTGTAGCCTCAAAAGAGAAGGCACAGGACAGTTTTCTCTCGAAAGGATATGTAAGAATACCACTTCATAAGATAATACAGTTTTGCAGAGTAAAGACATATACGTACGCATTGGAAACTCTTTAAGAGAAGAAATAAGGCATAGTACAAAATTAGCTTGTATCTCCAAAACTACACGTTGTATCTCGAAAAGAATTGTTGTGGCGTGTACGTCTTAACATGTAGCATCTAAAGAGAACCAAAAGGAGAATTTTCTTTCGTCAAAATTTTTCAGAAAATCACGTTTTAAGGAAATCCCGCATCGTGCGAAATTATCTTGTTTTTCCTAAACAACACGTTGTAAGTCGAAAAGCTTTCATGTTGCGTGTATGTCTAAGTGTGTAGCCTCAAAAGAGAAGGCACAGGACAGTTTTCTCTCGAAAGGATATGTAAGAATACCACTTCATAAGGAAATACAGTTTTGCAGAGTAAAGACATATACGTACGCATTGGAAACTCTTTACGAGAAGAAATAACGCATCGTACAAAATTAGCTTGTATCTCCAAAACTACACGTTGTATCTCGAAAAGAATTGTTGTGGCGTGTACGTCTTAACATGTAGCATCTAAAGAGAACCAAAAGGAGAATTTTCTTTCGTCAAAATTTTTCAGAAAATCACGTTTTAAGGAAATCCCGCATCGTGCGAAATTATCTTGTTTTTCCTAAACAACACGTTGTAAGTCGAAAAGCTTTCATGTTGCGTGTATGTCTAAGTGTGTAGCCTCAAAAGAGAAGGCACAGGACAGTTTTCTCTAGAAAGGATATGTAAGAATACCACTTCATAAGGAAATACAGTTTTGCAGAGTAAAGACATATACGTACGCATTGGAAACTCTTTAAGAGAAGAAATAACGCATCGTACAAAATTAGCTTGTATCTCCAAAACTACACGTTGTATCTCGAAAAGAATTGTTGTGGCGTGTACGTCTTAACATGTAGCATCTAAAGAGAACCAAAAGGAGAATTTTCTTTCGTCAAAATTTTTCAGAAAATCACGTTTTAAGGAAATCCCGCATCGTGCGAAATTATCTTGTTTTTCCTAAACAACACGTTGTAAGTCGAAAAGCTTTCATGTTGCGTGTATGTCTAAGTGTGTAGCCTCAAAAGAGAAGGCACAGGACAGTTTTCTCTCGAAAGGATATGTAAGAATACCACTTCATAAGGAAATACAGTTTTGCAGAGTAAAGACATATACGTACGCATTGGAAACTCTTTACGAGAAGAAATAACGCATCGTACAAAATTAGCTTGTATCTCCAAAACTACACGTTGTATCTCGAAAAGAATTGTTGTGGCGTGTACGTCTTAACATGTAGCATCTAAAGAGAACCAAAAGGAGAATTTTCTTTCGTCAAAATTTTTCAGAAAATCACGTTTTAAGGAAATCCCGCATCGTGCGAAATTATCTTGTTTTTCCTAAACAACACGTTGTAAGTCGAAAAGCTTTCATGTTGCGTGTATGTCTAAGTGTGTAGCCTCAAAAGAGAAGGCACAGGACAGTTTTCTCTCGAAAGGATATGTAAGAATACCACTTCATAAGGAAATACAGTTTTGCAGAGTAAAGACATATACGTACGCATTGGAAACTCTTTACGAGAAGAAATAACGCATAGTACAAAATTAGCTTGTATCTCCAAAACTACACGTTGTATCTCGAAAAGAATTGTTGTGGCGTGTACGTCTTAACATGTAGCATCTAAAGAGAACCAAAAGGAGAATTTTCTTTCGTCAAAATTTTTCAGAAAATCACGTTTTAAGGAAATCCCGCATCGTGCGAAATTATCTTGTTTTTCCTAAACAACACGTTGTAAGTCGAAAAGCTTTCATGTTGCGTGTATGTCTAAGTGTGTAGCCTCAAAAGAGAAGGCACAGGACAGTTTTCTCTCGAAAGGATATGTAAGAATACCACTTCATAAGGAAATACAGTTTTGCAGAGTAAAGACATATACGTACGCATTGGAAACTCTTTACGAGAAGAAATAACGCATCGTACAAAATTAGCTTGTATCTCCAAAACTACACGTTGTATCTCGAAAAGAATTGTTGTGGCGTGTACGTCTTAACATGTAGCATCTAAAGAGAACCAAAAGGAGAATTTTCTTTCGTCAAAATTTTTCAGAAAATCACGTTTTAAGGAAATCCCGCATCGTGCGAAATTATCTTGTTTTTCCTAAACAACACGTTGTAAGTCGAAAAGCTTTCATGTTGCGTGTATGTCTAAGTGTGTAGCCTCAAAAGAGCAGGCACAGGACAGTTTTCTCTCGAAAGGATATGTAAGAATACCACTTCATAAGGAAATACAGTTTTGCAGAGTAAAGACATATACGTACGCATTGGAAACTCTTTAAGAGAAGAAATAACGCATCGTACAAAATTAGCTTGTATCTCCAAAACTACAGATTGTATCTCGAAAAGAATTGTTGTGGCGTGTACGTCTTAACATGTAGCATCTAAAGAGAACCAAAAGGAGAATTTTCTTTCGTCAAAATTTTTCAGAAAATCACGTTTTAAGGAAATCCCGCATCGTGCGAAATTATCTTGTTTTTCCTAAACAACACGTTGTAAGTCGAAAAGCTTTCATGTTGCGTGTATGTCTAAGTGTGTAGCCTCAAAAGAGAAGGCACAGGACAGTTTTCTCTCGAAAGGATATGTAAGAATACCACTTCATAAGGAAATACAGTTTTGCAGAGTAAAGACATATACGTACGCATTGGAAACTCTTTACGAGAAGAAATAACGCATAGTACAAAATTAGCTTGTATCTCCAAAACTACACGTTGTATCTCGAAAAGAATTGTTGTGGCGTGTACGTCTTAACATGTAGCATCTAAAGAGAACCAAAAGGAGAATTTTCTTTCGTCAAAATTTTTCAGAAAATCACGTTTTAAGGAAATCCCGCATCGTGCGAAATTATCTTGTTTTTCCTAAACAACACGTTGTAAGTCGAAAAGCTTTCATGTTGCGTGTATGTCTAAGTGTGTAGCCTCAAAAGAGAAGGCACAGGACAGTTTTCTCTCGAAAGGATATGTAAGAATACCACTTCATAAGGAAATGCAGTTTTGCAGAGTAAAGACATATACGTACGCATTGGAAACTCTTTAAGAGAAGAAATAACGCATCGTACAAAATTAGCTTGTATCTCCAAAACTACAGGTTGTATCTCGAAAAGAATTGTTGTGGCGTGTACGTCTTAACATGTAGCATCTAAAGAGAACCAAAAGGAGAATTTTCTTTCGTCAAAATTTTTCAGAAAATCACGTTTTAAGGAAATCCCGCATCGTGCGAAATTATCTTGTTTTTCCTAAACAAACGTTGTAAGTCGAAAAGCTTTCATGTTGCGTGTATGTCTAAGTGTGTAGCCTCAAAAGAGAAGGCACAGGACAGTTTTCTCTCGAAAGGATATGTAAGAATACCACTTCATAAGGAAATACAGTTTTGCAGAGTAAAGACATATACGTACGCATTGGAAACTCTTTACGAGAAGAAATAACGCATCGTACAAAATTAGCTTGTATCTCCAAAACTACACGTTGTATCTCGAAAAGAATTGTTGTGGCGTGTACGTCTTAACATGTAGCATCTAAAGAGAACCAAAAGGAGAATTTTCTTTCGTCAAAATTTTTCAGAAAATCACGTTTTAAGGAAATCCCGCATCGTGCGAAATTATCTTGTTTTTCCTAAACAACACGTTGTAAGTCGAAAAGCTTTCATGTTGCGTGTATGTCTAAGTGTGTAGCCTCAAAAGAGAAGGCACAGGACAGTTTTCTCTCGAAAGGATATGTAAGAATACCACTTCATAAGGAAATACAGTTTTGCAGAGTAAAGACATATACGTACGCGTTGGAAACTCTTTACGAGAAGAAATAACGCATCGTACAAAATTAGCTTGTATCTCCAAAACTACACGTTGTATCTCGAAAAGAATTGTTGTGGCGTGTACGTCTTAACATGTAGCATCTAAAGAGAACCAAAAGGAGAATTTTCTTTCGTCAAAATTTTTCAGAAAATCACGTTTTAAGGAAATCCCGCATCGTGCGAAATTATCTTGTTTTTCCTAAACAACACGTTGTAAGTCGAAAAGCTTTCATGTTGCGTGTATGTCTAAGTGTGTAGCCTCAAAAGAGAAGGCACAGGACAGTTTTCTCTCGAAAGGATATGTAAGAATACCACTTCATAAGGAAATACAGTTTTGCAGAGTAAAGACATATACGTACGCATTGGAAACTCTTTACGAGAAGAAATAACGCATCGTACAAAATTAGCTTGTATCTCCAAAACTACACGTTGTATCTCGAAAAGAATTGTTGTGGCGTGTACGTCTTAACATGTAGCATCTAAAGAGAACCAAAAGGAGAATTTTCTTTCGTCAAAATTTTTCAGAAAATCACGTTTTAAGGAAATCCCGCATCGTGCGAAATTATCTTGTTTTTCCTAAACAACACGTTGTAAGTCGAAAAGCTTTCATGTTGCGTGTATGTCTAAGTGTGTAGCCTCAAAAGAGCAGGCACAGGACAGTTTTCTCTCGAAAGGATATGTAAGAATACCACTTCATAAGGAAATACAGTTTTGCAGAGTAAAGACATATACGTACGCATTGGAAACTCTTTAAGAGAAGAAATAACGCATCGTACAAAATTAGCTTGTATCTCCAAAACTACAGATTGTATCTCGAAAAGAATTGTTGTGGCGTGTACGTCTTAACATGTAGCATCTAAAGAGAACCAAAAGGAGAATTTTCTTTCGTCAAAATTTTTCAGAAAATCACGTTTTAAGGAAATCCCGCATCGTGCGAAATTATCTTGTTTTTCCTAAACAACACGTTGTAAGTCGAAAAGCTTTCATGTTGCGTGTATGTCTAAGTGTGTAGCCTCAAAAGAGAAGGCACAGGACAGTTTTCTCTCGAAAGGATATGTAAGAATACCACTTCATAAGGAAATACAGTTTTGCAGAGTAAAGACATATACGTACGCATTGGAAACTCTTTACGAGAAGAAATAACGCATAGTACAAAATTAGCTTGTATCTCCAAAACTACACGTTGTATCTCGAAAAGAATTGTTGTGGCGTGTACGTCTTAACATGTAGCATCTAAAGAGAACCAAAAGGAGAATTTTCTTTCGTCAAAATTTTTCAGAAAATCACGTTTTAAGGAAATCCCGCATCGTGCGAAATTATCTTGTTTTTCCTAAACAACACGTTGTAAGTCGAAAAGCTTTCATGTTGCGTGTATGTCTAAGTGTGTAGCCTCAAAAGAGAAGGCACAGGACAGTTTTCTCTCGAAAGGATATGTAAGAATACCACTTCATAAGGAAATGCAGTTTTGCAGAGTAAAGACATATACGTACGCATTGGAAACTCTTTAAGAGAAGAAATAACGCATCGTACAAAATTAGCTTGTATCTCCAAAACTACAGGTTGTATCTCGAAAAGAATTGTTGTGGCGTGTACGTCTTAACATGTAGCATCTAAAGAGAACCAAAAGGAGAATTTTCTTTCGTCAAAATTTTTCAGAAAATCACGTTTTAAGGAAATCCCGCATCGTGCGAAATTATCTTGTTTTTCCTAAACAAACGTTGTAAGTCGAAAAGCTTTCATGTTGCGTGTATGTCTAAGTGTGTAGCCTCAAAAGAGAAGGCACAGGACAGTTTTCTCTCGAAAGGATATGTAAGAATACCACTTCATAAGGAAATACAGTTTTGCAGAGTAAAGACATATACGTACGCATTGGAAACTCTTTACGAGAAGAAATAACGCATCGTACAAAATTAGCTTGTATCTCCAAAACTACACGTTGTATCTCGAAAAGAATTGTTGTGGCGTGTACGTCTTAACATGTAGCATCTAAAGAGAACCAAAAGGAGAATTTTCTTTCGTCAAAATTTTTCAGAAAATCACGTTTTAAGGAAATCCCGCATCGTGCGAAATTATCTTGTTTTTCCTAAACAACACGTTGTAAGTCGAAAAGCTTTCATGTTGCGTGTATGTCTAAGTGTGTAGCCTCAAAAGAGAAGGCACAGGACAGTTTTCTCTCGAAAGGATATGTAAGAATACCACTTCATAAGGAAATACAGTTTTGCAGAGTAAAGACATATACGTACGCGTTGGAAACTCTTTACGAGAAGAAATAACGCATCGTACAAAATTAGCTTGTATCTCCAAAACTACACGTTGTATCTCGAAAAGAATTGTTGTGGCGTGTACGTCTTAACATGTAGCATCTAAAGAGAACCAAAAGGAGAATTTTCTTTCGTCAAAATTTTTCAGAAAATCACGTTTTAAGGAAATCCCGCATCGTGCGAAATTATCTTGTTTTTCCTAAACAACACGTTGTAAGTCGAAAAGCTTTCATGTTGCGTGTATGTCTAAGTGTGTAGCCTCAAAAGAGAAGGCACAGGACAGTTTTCTCTCGAAAGGATATGTAAGAATACCACTTCATAAGGAAATACAGTTTTGCAGAGTAAAGACATATACGTACGCATTGGAAACTCTTTACGAGAAGAAATAACGCATCGTACAAAATTAGCTTGTATCTCCAAAACTACACGTTGTATCTCGAAAAGAATTGTTGTGGCGTGTACGTCTTAACATGTAGCATCTAAAGAGAACCAAAAGGAGAATTTTCTTTCGTCAAAATTTTTCAGAAAATCACGTTTATGGAAATCCCGCATCGTGCGAAATTATCTTGTTTTTCCTAAACAACACGTTGTAAGTCGAAAAGCTTTCATGTTGCGTGTATGTCTAAGTGTGTAGCCTCAAAAGAGAAGGCACAGGACAGTTTTCTCTCGAAAGGATATGTAAGAATACCACTTCATAAGATAATACAGTTTTGCAGAGTAAAGACATATACGTACGCATTGGAAACTCTTTAAGAGAAGAAATAAGGCATAGTACAAAATTAGCTTGTATCTCCAAAACTACACGTTGTATCTCGAAAAGAATTGTTGTGGCGTGTACGTCTTAACATGTAGCATCTAAAGAGAACCAAAAGGAGAATTTTCTTTCGTCAAAATTTTTCAGAAAATCACGTTTTAAGGAAATCCCGCATCGTGCGAAATTATCTTGTTTTTCCTAAACAACACGTTGTAAGTCGAAAAGCTTTCATGTTGCGTGTATGTCTAAGTGTGTAGCCTCAAAAGAGAAGGCACAGGACAGTTTTCTCTCGAAAGGATATGTAAGAATACCACTTCATAAGGAAATACAGTTTTGCAGAGTAAAGACATATAAGTACGCATTGGAAACTCTTTACGAGAAGAAATAACGCATAGTACAAAATTAGCTTGTATCTCCAAAACTACACGTTGTATCTCGAAAAGAATTGTTGTGGCGTGTACGTCTTAACATGTAGCATCTAAAGAGAACCAAAAGGAGAATTTTCTTTCGTCAAAATTTTTCAGAAAATCACGTTTTAAGGAAATCCCGCATCGTGCGAAATTATCTTGTTTTTCCTAAACAACACGTTGTAAGTCGAAAAGCTTTCATGTTGCGTGTATGTCTAAGTGTGTAGCCTCAAAAGAGAAGGCACAGGACAGTTTTCTCTCGAAAGGATATGTAAGAATACCACTTCATAAGGAAATACAGTTTTGCAGAGTAAAGACATATACGTACGCATTGGAAACTCTTTACGAGAAGAAATAACGCATCGTACAAAATTAGCTTGTATCTCCAAAACTACACGTTGTATCTCGAAAAGAATTGTTGTGGCGTGTACGTCTTAACATGTAGCATCTAAAGAGAACCAAAAGGAGAATTTTCTTTCGTCAAAATTTTTCAGAAAATCACGTTTTAAGGAAATCCCGCATCGTGCGAAATTATCTTGTTTTTCCTAAACAACACGTTGTAAGTCGAAAAGCTTTCATGTTGCGTGTATGTCTAAGTGTGTAGCCTCAAAAGAGAAGGCACAGGACAGTTTTCTCTAGAAAGGATATGTAAGAATACCACTTCATAAGGAAATACAGTTTTGCAGAGTAAAGACATATACGTACGCATTGGAAACTCTTTAAGAGAAGAAATAACGCATCGTACAAAATTAGCTTGTATCTCCAAAACTACACGTTGTATCTCGAAAAGAATTGTTGTGGCGTGTACGTCTTAACATGTAGCATCTAAAGAGAACCAAAAGGAGAATTTTCTTTCGTCAAAATTTTTCAGAAAATCACGTTTTAAGGAAATCCCGCATCGTGCGAAATTATCTTGTTTTTCCTAAACAACACGTTGTAAGTCGAAAAGCTTTCATGTTGCGTGTATGTCTAAGTGTGTAGCCTCAAAAGAGAAGGCACAGGACAGTTTTCTCTCGAAAGGATATGTAAGAATACCACTTCATAAGGAAATACAGTTTTGCAGAGTAAAGACATATACGTACGCATTGGAAACTCTTTACGAGAAGAAATAACGCATCGTACAAAATTAGCTTGTATCTCCAAAACTACACGTTGTATCTCGAAAAGAATTGTTGTGGCGTGTACGTCTTAACATGTAGCATCTAAAGAGAACCAAAAGGAGAATTTTCTTTCGTCAAAATTTTTCAGAAAATCACGTTTTAAGGAAATCCCGCATCGTGCGAAATTATCTTGTTTTTCCTAAACAACACGTTGTAAGTCGAAAAGCTTTCATGTTGCGTGTATGTCTAAGTGTGTAGCCTCAAAAGAGAAGGCACAGGACAGTTTTCTCTCGAAAGGATATGTAAGAATACCACTTCATAAGGAAATACAGTTTTGCAGAGTAAAGACATATACGTACGCATTGGAAACTCTTTACGAGAAGAAATAACGCATAGTACAAAATTAGCTTGTATCTCCAAAACTACACGTTGTATCTCGAAAAGAATTGTTGTGGCGTGTACGTCTTAACATGTAGCATCTAAAGAGAACCAAAAGGAGAATTTTCTTTCGTCAAAATTTTTCAGAAAATCACGTTTTAAGGAAATCCCGCATCGTGCGAAATTATCTTGTTTTTCCTAAACAACACGTTGTAAGTCGAAAAGCTTTCATGTTGCGTGTATGTCTAAGTGTGTAGCCTCAAAAGAGAAGGCACAGGACAGTTTTCTCTCGAAAGGATATGTAAGAATACCACTTCATAAGGAAATACAGTTTTGCAGAGTAAAGACATATACGTACGCATTGGAAACTCTTTACGAGAAGAAATAACGCATCGTACAAAATTAGCTTGTATCTCCAAAACTACACGTTGTATCTCGAAAAGAATTGTTGTGGCGTGTACGTCTTAACATGTAGCATCTAAAGAGAACCAAAAGGAGAATTTTCTTTCGTCAAAATTTTTCAGAAAATCACGTTTTAAGGAAATCCCGCATCGTGCGAAATTATCTTGTTTTTCCTAAACAACACGTTGTAAGTCGAAAAGCTTTCATGTTGCGTGTATGTCTAAGTGTGTAGCCTCAAAAGAGCAGGCACAGGACAGTTTTCTCTCGAAAGGATATGTAAGAATACCACTTCATAAGGAAATACAGTTTTGCAGAGTAAAGACATATACGTACGCATTGGAAACTCTTTAAGAGAAGAAATAACGCATCGTACAAAATTAGCTTGTATCTCCAAAACTACAGATTGTATCTCGAAAAGAATTGTTGTGGCGTGTACGTCTTAACATGTAGCATCTAAAGAGAACCAAAAGGAGAATTTTCTTTCGTCAAAATTTTTCAGAAAATCACGTTTTAAGGAAATCCCGCATCGTGCGAAATTATCTTGTTTTTCCTAAACAACACGTTGTAAGTCGAAAAGCTTTCATGTTGCGTGTATGTCTAAGTGTGTAGCCTCAAAAGAGAAGGCACAGGACAGTTTTCTCTCGAAAGGATATGTAAGAATACCACTTCATAAGGAAATACAGTTTTGCAGAGTAAAGACATATACGTACGCATTGGAAACTCTTTACGAGAAGAAATAACGCATAGTACAAAATTAGCTTGTATCTCCAAAACTACACGTTGTATCTCGAAAAGAATTGTTGTGGCGTGTACGTCTTAACATGTAGCATCTAAAGAGAACCAAAAGGAGAATTTTCTTTCGTCAAAATTTTTCAGAAAATCACGTTTTAAGGAAATCCCGGATCGTGCGAAATTATCTTGTTTTTCCTAAACAACACGTTGTAAGTCGAAAAGCTTTCATGTTGCGTGTATGTCTAAGTGTGTAGCCTCAAAAGAGAAGGCACAGGACAGTTTTCTCTCGAAAGGATATGTAAGAATACCACTTCATAAGGAAATACAGTTTTGCAGAGTAAAGACATATACGTACGCATTGAAAACTCTTTAAGAGAAGAAATAACGCATAGTACAAAATTAGCTTGTATCTCCAAAACTACAGGTTGTATCTCGAAAAGAATTGTTGTGGCGTGTACGTCTTAACATGTAGCATCTAAAGAGAACCAAAAGGAGAATTTTCTTTCGTCAAAATTTTTCAGAAAATCACGTTTTAAGGAAATCCCGCATCGTGCGAAATTATCTTGTTTTTCCTAAACAACACGTTGTAAGTCGAAAAGCTTTCATGTTGCGTGTATGTCTAAGTGTGTAGCCTCAAAAGAGAAGGCACAGGACAGTTTTCTCTCGAAAGGATATGTAAGAATACCACTTCATAAGGAAATACAGTTTTGCAGAGTAAAGACATATACGTACGCATTGGAAACTCTTTACGAGAAGAAATAACGCATCGTACAAAATTAGCTTGTATCTCCAAAACTACACGTTGTATCTCGAAAAGAATTGTTGTGGCGTGTACGTCTTAACATGTAGCATCTAAAGAGAACCAAAAGGAGAATTTTCTTTCGTCAAAATTTTTCAGAAAATCACGTTTTAAGGAAATCCCGCATCGTGCGAAATTATCTTGTTTTTCCTAAACAACACGTTGTAAGTCGAAAAGCTTTCATGTTGCGTGTATGTCTAAGTGTGTAGCCTCAAAAGAGAAGGCACAGGACAGTTTTCTCTCGAAAGGATATGTAAGAATACCACTTCATAAGGAAATACAGTTTTGCAGAGTAAAGACATATACGTACGCATTGGAAACTCTTTAAGAGAAGAAATAACGCATAGTACAAAATTAGCTTGTATCTCCAAAACTACACGTTGTATCTCGAAAAGAATTGTTGTGGCGTGTACGTCTTAACATGTAGCATCTAAAGAGAACCAAAAGGAGAATTTTCTTTCGTCAAAATTTTTCAGAAAATCACGTTTTAAGGAAATCCCGCATCGTGCGAAATTATCTTGTTTTTCCTAAACAACACGTTGTAAGTCGAAAAGCTTTCATGTTGCGTGTATGTCTAAGTGTGTAGCCTCAAAAGAGAAGGCACAGGACAGTTTTCTCTAGAAAGGATATGTAAGAATACCACTTCATAAGGAAATACAGTTTTGCAGAGTAAAGACATATACGTACGCATTGGAAACTCTTTAAGAGAAGAAATAACGCATCGTACAAAATTAGCTTGTATCTCCAAAACTACACGTTGTATCTCGAAAAGAATTGTTGTGGCGTGTACGTCTTAACATGTAGCATCTAAAGAGAACCAAAAGGAGAATTTTCTTTCGTCAAAATTTTTCAGAAAATCACGTTTTAAGGAAATCCCGCATCGTGCGAAATTATCTTGTTTTTCCTAAACAACACGTTGTAAGTCGAAAAGCTTTCATGTTGCGTGTATGTCTAAGTGTGTAGCCTCAAAAGAGAAGGCACAGGACAGTTTTCTCTCGAAAGGATATGTAAGAATACCACTTCATAAGGAAATACAGTTTTGCAGAGTAAAGACATATACGTACGCATTGGAAACTCTTTACGAGAAGAAATAACGCATCGTACAAAATTAGCTTGTATCTCCAAAACTACACGTTGTATCTCGAAAAGAATTGTTGTGGCGTGTACGTCTTAACATGTAGCATCTAAAGAGAACCAAAAGGAGAATTTTCTTTCGTCAAAATTTTTCAGAAAATCACGTTTTAAGGAAATCCCGCATCGTGCGAAATTATCTTGTTTTTCCTAAACAACACGTTGTAAGTCGAAAAGCTTTCATGTTGCGTGTATGTCTAAGTGTGTAGCCTCAAAAGAGAAGGCACAGGACAGTTTTCTCTCGAAAGGATATGTAAGAATACCACTTCATAAGGAAATACAGTTTTGCAGAGTAAAGACATATACGTACGCATTGGAAACTCTTTACGAGAAGAAATAACGCATAGTACAAAATTAGCTTGTATCTCCAAAACTACACGTTGTATCTCGAAAAGAATTGTTGTGGCGTGTACGTCTTAACATGTAGCATCTAAAGAGAACCAAAAGGAGAATTTTCTTTCGTCAAAATTTTTCAGAAAATCACGTTTTAAGGAAATCCCGCATCGTGCGAAATTATCTTGTTTTTCCTAAACAACACGTTGTAAGTCGAAAAGCTTTCATGTTGCGTGTATGTCTAAGTGTGTAGCCTCAAAAGAGAAGGCACAGGACAGTTTTCTCTCGAAAGGATATGTAAGAATACCACTTCATAAGGAAATACAGTTTTGCAGAGTAAAGACATATACGTACGCATTGGAAACTCTTTACGAGAAGAAATAACGCATCGTACAAAATTAGCTTGTATCTCCAAAACTACACGTTGTATCTCGAAAAGAATTGTTGTGGCGTGTACGTCTTAACATGTAGCATCTAAAGAGAACCAAAAGGAGAATTTTCTTTCGTCAAAATTTTTCAGAAAATCACGTTTTAAGGAAATCCCGCATCGTGCGAAATTATCTTGTTTTTCCTAAACAACACGTTGTAAGTCGAAAAGCTTTCATGTTGCGTGTATGTCTAAGTGTGTAGCCTCAAAAGAGCAGGCACAGGACAGTTTTCTCTCGAAAGGATATGTAAGAATACCACTTCATAAGGAAATACAGTTTTGCAGAGTAAAGACATATACGTACGCATTGGAAACTCTTTAAGAGAAGAAATAACGCATCGTACAAAATTAGCTTGTATCTCCAAAACTACAGATTGTATCTCGAAAAGAATTGTTGTGGCGTGTACGTCTTAACATGTAGCATCTAAAGAGAACCAAAAGGAGAATTTTCTTTCGTCAAAATTTTTCAGAAAATCACGTTTTAAGGAAATCCCGCATCGTGCGAAATTATCTTGTTTTTCCTAAACAACACGTTGTAAGTCGAAAAGCTTTCATGTTGCGTGTATGTCTAAGTGTGTAGCCTCAAAAGAGAAGGCACAGGACAGTTTTCTCTCGAAAGGATATGTAAGAATACCACTTCATAAGGAAATACAGTTTTGCAGAGTAAAGACATATACGTACGCATTGGAAACTCTTTACGAGAAGAAATAACGCATAGTACAAAATTAGCTTGTATCTCCAAAACTACACGTTGTATCTCGAAAAGAATTGTTGTGGCGTGTACGTCTTAACATGTAGCATCTAAAGAGAACCAAAAGGAGAATTTTCTTTCGTCAAAATTTTTCAGAAAATCACGTTTTAAGGAAATCCCGGATCGTGCGAAATTATCTTGTTTTTCCTAAACAACACGTTGTAAGTCGAAAAGCTTTCATGTTGCGTGTATGTCTAAGTGTGTAGCCTCAAAAGAGAAGGCACAGGACAGTTTTCTCTCGAAAGGATATGTAAGAATACCACTTCATAAGGAAATACAGTTTTGCAGAGTAAAGACATATACGTACGCATTGGAAACTCTTTAAGAGAAGAAATAACGCATAGTACAAAATTAGCTTGTATCTCCAAAACTACAGGTTGTATCTCGAAAAGAATTGTTGTGGCGTGTACGTCTTAACATGTAGCATCTAAAGAGAACCAAAAGGAGAATTTTCTTTCGTCAAAATTTTTCAGAAAATCACGTTTTAAGGAAATCCCGCATCGTGCGAAATTATCTTGTTTTTCCTAAACAACACGTTGTAAGTCGAAAAGCTTTCATGTTGCGTGTATGTCTAAGTGTGTAGCCTCAAAAGAGAAGGCACAGGACAGTTTTCTCTCGAAAGGATATGTAAGAATACCACTTCATAAGGAAATACAGTTTTGCAGAGTAAAGACATATACGTACGCATTGGAAACTCTTTACGAGAAGAAATAACGCATCGTACAAAATTAGCTTGTATCTCCAAAACTACACGTTGTATCTCGAAAAGAATTGTTGTGGCGTGTACGTCTTAACATGTAGCATCTAAAGAGAACCAAAAGGAGAATTTTCTTTCGTCAAAATTTTTCAGAAAATCACGTTTTAAGGAAATCCCGCATCGTGCGAAATTATCTTGTTTTTCCTAAACAACACGTTGTAAGTCGAAAAGCTTTCATGTTGCGTGTATGTCTAAGTGTGTAGCCTCAAAAGAGAAGGCACAGGACAGTTTTCTCTCGAAAGGATATGTAAGAATACCACTTCATAAGGAAATACAGTTTTGCAGAGTAAAGACATATACGTACGCATTGGAAACTCTTTAAGAGAAGAAATAACGCATAGTACAAAATTAGCTTGTATCTCCAAAACTACACGTTGTATCTCGAAAAGAATTGTTGTGGCGTGTACGTCTTAACATGTAGCATCTAAAGAGAACCAAAAGGAGAATTTTCTTTCGTCAAAATTTTTCAGAAAATCACGTTTTAAGGAAATCCCGCATCGTGCGAAATTATCTTGTTTTTCCTAAACAACACGTTGTAAGTCGAAAAGCTTTCATGTTGCGTGTATGTCTAAGTGTGTAGCCTCAAAAGAGAAGGCACAGGACAGTTTTCTCTCGAAAGGATATGTAAGAATACCACTTCATAAGGAAATACAGTTTTGCAGAGTAAAGACATATACGTACGCATTGGAAACTCTTTAAGAGAAGAAATAACGCATAGTACAAAATTAGCTTGTATCTCCAAAACTACACGTTGTATCTCGAAAAGAATTGTTGTGGCGTGTACGTCTTAACATGTAGCATCTAAAGAGAACCAAAAGGAGAATTTTCTTTCGTCAAAATTTTTCAGAAAATCACGTTTTAAGGAAATCCCGCATCGTGCGAAATTATCTTGTTTTTCCTAAACAACACGTTGTAAGTCGAAAAGCTTTCATGTTGCGTGTATGTCTAAGTGTGTAGCCTCAAAAGAGAAGGCACAGGACAGTTTTCTCTCGAAAGGATATGTAAGAATACCACTTCATAAGGAAATACAGTTTTGCAGAGTAAAGACATATACGTACGCATTGGAAACTCTTTACGAGAAGAAATAACGCATAGTACAAAATTAGCTTGTATCTCCAAAACTACACGTTGTATCTCGAAAAGAATTGTTGTGGCGTGTACGTCTTAACATGTAGCATCTAAAGAGAACCAAAAGGAGAATTTTCTTTCGTCAAAATTTTTCAGAAAATCACGTTTTAAGGAAATCCCGCATCGTGCGAAATTATCTTGTTTTTCCTAAACAACACGTTGTAAGTCGAAAAGCTTTCATGTTGCGTGTATGTCTAAGTGTGTAGCCTCAAAAGAGAAGGCACAGGACAGTTTTCTCTCGAAAGGATATGTAAGAATACCACTTCATAAGGAAATACAGTTTTGCAGAGTAAAGACATATACGTACGCATTGGAAACTCTTTAAGAGAAGAAATAACGCATAGTACAAAATTAGCTTGTATCTCCAAAACTACAGGTTGTATCTCGAAAAGAATTGTTGTGGCTTGTACGTCTTAACATGTAGCATCTAAAGAGAACCAAAAGGAGAATTTTCTTTCGTCAAAATTTTTCAGAAAATCACGTTTTAAGGAAATCCCGCATCGTGCGAAATTATCTTGTTTTTCCTAAACAACACGTTGTAAGTCGAAAAGCTTTCATGTTGCGTGTATGTCTAAGTGTGTAGCCTCAAAAGAGAAGGCACAGGACAGTTTTCTCTCGAAAGGATAGGTAAGAATACCACTTCATAAGGAAATACAGTTTTGCAGAGTAAAGACATATATGTACGCATTGGAAACTCTTTACGAGAAGAAATAACGCATAGTACAAAATTAGCTTGTATCTCCAAAACTACACGTTGTATCTCGAAAAGAATTGTTGTGGCGTGTACGTCTTAACATGTAGCATCTAAAGAGAACCAAAAGGAGAATTTTCTTTCGTCAAAATTTTTCAGAAAATCACGTTTTAAGGAAATCCCGGATCGTGCGAAATTATCTTGTTTTTCCTAAACAACACGTTGTAAGTCGAAAAGCTTTCATGTTGCGTGTATGTCTAAGTGTGTAGCCTCAAAAGAGAAGGCACAGGACAGTTTTCTCTCGAAAGGATATGTAAGAATACCACTTCATAAGGAAATACAGTTTTGCAGAGTAAAGACATATACGTACGCATTGGAAACTCTTTAAGAGAAGAAATAACGCATAGTACAAAATTAGCTTGTATCTCCAAAACTACAGGTTGTATCTCGAAAAGAATTGTTGTGGCGTGTACGTCTTAACATGTAGCATCTAAAGAGAACCAAAAGGAGAATTTTCTTTCGTCAAAATTTTTCAGAAAATCACGTTTTAAGGAAATCCCGCATCGTGCGAAATTATCTTGTTTTTCCTAAACAACACGTTGTAAGTCGAAAAGCTTTCATGTTGCGTGTATGTCTAAGTGTGTAGCCTCAAAAGAGAAGGCACAGGACAGTTTTCTCTCGAAAGGATATGTAAGAATACCACTTCATAAGGAAATACAGTTTTGCAGAGTAAAGACATATACGTACGCATTGGAAACTCTTTACGAGAAGAAATAACGCATCGTACAAAATTAGCTTGTATCTCCAAAACTACACGTTGTATCTCGAAAAGAATTGTTGTGGCGTGTACGTCTTAACATGTAGCATCTAAAGAGAACCAAAAGGAGAATTTTCTTTCGTCAAAATTTTTCAGAAAATCACGTTTTAAGGAAATCCCGCATCGTGCGAAATTATCTTGTTTTTCCTAAACAACACGTTGTAAGACGAAAAGCTTTCATGTTGCGTGTATGTCTAAGTGTGTAGCCTCAAAAGAGAAGGCACAGGACAGTTTTCTCTCGAAAGGATATGTAAGAATACCACTTCATAAGGAAATACAGTTTTGCAGAGTAAAGACATATACGTACGCATTGGAAACTCTTTAAGAGAAGAAATAACGCATAGTACAAAATTAGCTTGTATCTCCAAAACTACACGTTGTATCTCGAAAAGAATTGTTGTGGCGTGTACGTCTTAACATGTAGCATCTAAAGAGAACCAAAAGGAGAATTTTCTTTCGTCAAAATTTTTCAGAAAATCACGTTTTAAGAAATCCCGCATCGTGCGAAATTATCTTGTTTTTCCTAAACAACACGTTGTAAGTCGAAAAGCTTTCATGTTGCGTGTATGTCTAAGTGTGTAGCCTCAAAAGAGAAGGCACAGGACAGTTTTCTCTCGAAAGGATATGTAAGAATACCACTTCATAAGGAAATACAGTTTTGCAGACTAAAGACATATATGTACGCATTGGAAACTCTTTACGAGAAGAAATAACGCATAGTACAAAATTAGCTTGTATCTCCAAAACTACACGTTGTATCTCGAAAAGAATTGTTGTGGCGTGTACGTCTTAACATGTAGCATCTAAAGAGAACCAAAAGGAGAATTTTCTTTCGTCAAAATTTTTCAGAAAATCACGTTTTAAGGAAATCCCGCATCGTGCGAAATTATCTTGTTTTTCCTAAACAACACGTTGTAAGTCGAAAAGCTTTCATGTTGCGTGTATGTCTAAGTGTGTAGCCTCAAAAGAGAAGGCACAGGACAGTTTTCTCTCGAAAGGATATGTAAGAATACCACTTCATAAGGAAATACAGTTTTGCAGAGTAAAGACATATACGTACGCATTGGAAACTCTTTAAGAGAAGAAATAACGCATAGTACAAAATTAGCTTGTATCTCCAAAACTACAGGTTGTATCTCGAAAAGAATTGTTGTGGCTTGTACGTCTTAACATGTAGCATCTAAAGAGAACCAAAAGGAGAATTTTCTTTCGTCAAAATTTTTCAGAAAATCACGTTTTAAGGAAATCCCGCATCGTGCGAAATTATCTTGTTTTTCCTAAACAACACGTTGTAAGTCGAAAAGCTTTCATGTTGCGTGTATGTCTAAGTGTGTAGCCTCAAAAGAGAAGGCACAGGACAGTTTTCTCTCGAAAGGATAGGTAAGAATACCACTTCATAAGGAAATACAGTTTTGCAGAGTAAAGACATATATGTACGCATTGGAAACTCTTTACGAGAAGAAATAACGCATAGTACAAAATTAGCTTGTATCTCCAAAACTACACGTTGTATCTCGAAAAGAATTGTTGTGGCGTGTACGTCTTAACATGTAGCATCTAAAGAGAACCAAAAGGAGAATTTTCTTTCGTCAAAATTTTTCAGAAAATCACGTTTTAAGGAAATCCCGGATCGTGCGAAATTATCTTGTTTTTCCTAAACAACACGTTGTAAGTCGAAAAGCTTTCATGTTGCGTGTATGTCTAAGTGTGTAGCCTCAAAAGAGAAGGCACAGGACAGTTTTCTCTCGAAAGGATATGTAAGAATACCACTTCATAAGGAAATACAGTTTTGCAGAGTAAAGACATATAC
Organism: Apodemus sylvaticus; assembly: GCF_947179515.1. Classification (NCBI taxonomy): domain Eukaryota; kingdom Metazoa; phylum Chordata; class Mammalia; order Rodentia; family Muridae; genus Apodemus; species Apodemus sylvaticus. The sequence goes on from NW_026263448.1 coordinate 336,610, forward strand.
GTACGCATTGGAAACTCTTTAAGAGAAGAAATAACGCATAGTACAAAATTAGCTTGTATCTCCAAAACTACAGGTTGTATCTCGAAAAGAATTGTTGTGGCGTGTACGTCTTAACATGTAGCATCTAAAGAGAACCAAAAGGAGAATTTTCTTTCGTCAAAATTTTTCAGAAAATCACGTTTTAAGGAAATCCCGCATCGTGCGAAATTATCTTGTTTTTCCTAAACAACACGTTGTAAGTCGAAAAGCTTTCATGTTGCGTGTATGTCTAAGTGTGTAGCCTCAAAAGAGAAGGCACAGGACAGTTTTCTCTCGAAAGGATATGTAAGAATACCACTTCATAAGGAAATACAGTTTTGCAGAGTAAAGACATATACGTACGCATTGGAAACTCTTTACGAGAAGAAATAACGCATCGTACAAAATTAGCTTGTATCTCCAAAACTACACGTTGTATCTCGAAAAGAATTGTTGTGGCGTGTACGTCTTAACATGTAGCATCTAAAGAGAACCAAAAGGAGAATTTTCTTTCGTCAAAATTTTTCAGAAAATCACGTTTTAAGGAAATCCCGCATCGTGCGAAATTATCTTGTTTTTCCTAAACAACACGTTGTAAGTCGAAAAGCTTTCATGTTGCGTGTATGTCTAAGTGTGTAGCCTCAAAAGAGAAGGCACAGGACAGTTTTCTCTCGAAAGGATATGTAAGAATACCACTTCATAAGGAAATACAGTTTTGCAGAGTAAAGACATATACGTACGCATTGGAAACTCTTTAAGAGAAGAAATAACGCATAGTACAAAATTAGCTTGTATCTCCAAAACTACACGTTGTATCTCGAAAAGAATTGTTGTGGCGTGTACGTCTTAACATGTAGCATCTAAAGAGAACCAAAAGGAGAATTTTCTTTCGTCAAAATTTTTCAGAAAATCACGTTTTAAGAAATCCCGCATCGTGCGAAATTATCTTGTTTTTCCTAAACAACACGTTGTAAGTCGAAAAGCTTTCATGTTGCGTGTATGTCTAAGTGTGTAGCCTCAAAAGAGAAGGCACAGGACAGTTTTCTCTCGAAAGGATATGTAAGAATACCACTTCATAAGGAAATACAGTTTTGCAGAGTAAAGACATATACGTACGCATTGGAAACTCTTTAAGAGAAGAAATAACGCATAGTACAAAATTAGCTTGTATCTCCAAAACTACAGGTTGTATCTCGAAAAGAATTGTTGTGGCGTGTACGTCTTAACATGTAGCATCTAAAGAGAACCAAAAGGAGAATTTTCTTTCGTCAAAATTTTTCAGAAAATCACGTTTTAAGGAAATCCCGCATCGTGCGAAATTATCTTGTTTTTCCTAAACAACACGTTGTAAGTCGAAAAGCTTTCATGTTGCGTGTATGTCTAAGTGTGTAGCCTCAAAAGAGAAGGCACAGGACAGTTTTCTCTCGAAAGGATATGTAAGAATACCACTTCATAAGGAAATACAGTTTTGCAGAGTAAAGACATATACGTACGCATTGGAAACTCTTTACGAGAAGAAATAACGCATCGTACAAAATTAGCTTGTATCTCCAAAACTACACGTTGTATCTCGAAAAGAATTGTTGTGGCGTGTACGTCTTAACATGTAGCATCTAAAGAGAACCAAAAGGAGAATTTTCTTTCGTCAAAATTTTTCAGAAAATCACGTTTTAAGGAAATCCGGCATCGTGCGAAATTATCTTGTTTTTCCTAAACAACACGTTGTAAGTCGAAAAGCTTTCATGTTGCGTGTATGTCTAAGTGTGTAGCCTCAAAAGAGAAGGCACAGGACAGTTTTCTCTCGAAAGGATAGGTAAGAATACCACTTCATAAGGAAATACAGTTTTGCAGAGTAAAGACATATATGTACGCATTGGAAACTCTTTAGGAGAAGAAATAACGCATAGTACAAAATTAGCTTGTATCTCCAAAACTACACGTTGTATCTCGAAAAGAATTGTTGTGGCGTGTACGTCTTAACATGTAGCATCTAAAGAGAACCAAAAGGAGAATTTTCTTTCGTCAAAATTTTTCAGAAAATCACGTTTTAAGGAAATCCCGCATCGTGCGAAATTATCTTGTTTTTCCTAAACAACACGTTGTAAGTCGAAAAGCTTTCATGTTGCGTGTATGTCTAAGTGTGTAGCCTCAAAAGAGAAGGCACAGGACAGTTTTCTCTCGAAAGGATATGTAAGAATACCACTTCATAAGGAAATACAGTTTTGCAGAGTAAAGACATATACGTACGCATTGGAAACTCTTTACGAGAAGAAATAACGCATAGTACAAAATTAGCTTGTATCTCCAAAACTACACGTTGTATCTCGAAAAGAATTGTTGTGGCGTGTACGTCTTAACATGTAGCATCTAAAGAGAACCAAAAGGAGAATTTTCTTTCGTCAAAATTTTTCAGAAAATCACGTTTTAAGGAAATCCCGCATCGTGCGAAATTATCTTGTTTTTCCTAAACAACACGTTGTAAGTCGAAAAGCTTTCATGTTGCGTGTATGTCTAAGTGTGTAGCCTCAAAAGAGAAGGCACAGGACAGTTTTCTCTCGAAAGGATATGTAAGAATACCACTTCATAAGGAAATACAGTTTTGCAGAGTAAAGACATATACGTACGCATTGGAAACTCTTTAAGAGAAGAAATAACGCATAGTACAAAATTAGCTTGTATCTCCAAAACTACACGTTGTATCTCGAAAAGAATTGTTGTGGCTTGTACGTCTTAACATGTAGCATCTAAAGAGAACCAAAAGGAGAATTTTCTTTCGTCAAAATTTTTCAGAAAATCACGTTTTAAGGAAATCCCGCATCGTGCGAAATTATCTTGTTTTTCCTAAACAACACGTTGTAAGTCGAAAAGCTTTCATGTTGCGTGTATGTCTAAGTGTGTAGCCTCAAAAGAGAAGGCACAGGACAGTTTTCTCTCGAAAGGATATGTAAGAATACCACTTCATAAGGAAATACAGTTTTGCAGAGTAAAGACATATACGTACGCATTGGAAACTCTTTAAGAGAAGAAATAACGCATAGTACAAAATTAGTTTGTATCTCCAAAACTACACGTTGTATCTCGAAAAGAATTGTTGTGGCGTGTACGTCTTAACATGTAGCATCTAAAGAGAACCAAAAGGAGAATTTTCTTTCGTCAAAATTTTTCAGAAAATCACGTTTTAAGGAAATCCCGCATCGTGCGAAATTATCTTGTTTTTCCTAAACAACACGTTGTAAGTCGAAAAGCTTTCATGTTGCGTGTATGTCTAAGTGTGTAGCCTCAAAAGAGAAGGCACAGGACAGTTTTCTCTCGAAAGGATATGTAAGAATACCACTTCATAAGGAAATACAGTTTTGCAGAGTAAAGACATATACGTACGCATTGGAAACTCTTTACGAGAAGAAATAACGCATAGTACAAAATTAGCTTGTATCTCCAAAACTACACGTTGTATCTCGAAAAGAATTGTTGTGGCGTGTACGTCTTAACATGTAGCATCTAAAGAGAACCAAAAGGAGAATTTTCTTTCGTCAAAATTTTTCAGAAAATCACGTTTTAAGGAAATCCCGCATCGTGCGAAATTATCTTGTTTTTCCTAAACAACACGTTGTAAGTCGAAAAGCTTTCATGTTGCGTGTATGTCTAAGTGTGTAGCCTCAAAAGAGAAGGCACAGGACAGTTTTCTCTCGAAAGGATATGTAAGAATACCACTTCATAAGGAAATACAGTTTTGCAGAGTAAAGACATATACGTACGCATTGGAAACTCTTTACGAGAAGAAATAACGCATAGTACAAAATTAGCTTGTATCTCCAAAACTACACGTTGTATCTCGAAAAGAATTGTTGTGGCGTGTACGTCTTAACATGTAGCATCTAAAGAGAACCAAAAGGAGAATTTTCTTTCGTCAAAATTTTTCAGAAAATCACGTTTTAAGGAAATCCCGCATCGTGCGAAATTATCTTGTTTTTCCTAAACAACATGTTGTAAGTCGAAAAGCTTTCATGTTGCGTGTATGTCTAAGTGTGTAGCCTCAAAAGAGAAGGCACAGGACAGTTTTCTCTCGATAGGATATGTAAGAATACCACTTCATAAGGAAATACAGTTTTGCAGAGTAAAGACATATACGTACGCATTGGAAACTCTTTAAGAGAAGAAATAACGCATAGTACAAAATTAGCTTGTATCTCCAAAACTACACGTTGTATCTCGAAAAGAATTGTTGTGGCGTGTACGTCTTAACATGTAGCATCTAAAGAGAACCAAAAGGAGAATTTTCTTTCGTCAAAATTTTTCAGAAAATCACGTTTTAAGGAAATCCCGCATCGTGCAAAATTATCTTGTTTTTCCTAAACAACACGTTGTAAGTCGAAAAGCTTTCATGTTGCGTGTATGTCTAAGTGTGTAGCCTCAAAAGAGAAGGCACAGGACAGTTTTCTCTCGAAAGGATATGTAAGAATACCACTTCATAAGGAAATACAGTTTTGCAGAGTAAAGACATATACGTACGCATTGGAAACTCTTTAAGAGAAGAAATAACGCATAGTACAAAATTAGTTTGTATCTCCAAAACTACACGTTGTATCTCGAAAAGAATTGTTGTGGCGTGTACGTCTTAACATGTAGCATCTAAAGAGAACCAAAAGGAGAATTTTCTTTCGTCAAAATTTTTCAGAAAATCACGTTTTAAGGAAATCCCGCATCGTGCGAAATTATCTTGTTTTTCCTAAACAACACGTTGTAAGTCGAAAAGCTTTCATGTTGCGTGTATGTCTAAGTGTGTAGCCTCAAAAGAGAAGGCACAGGACAGTTTTCTCTCGAAAGGATATGTAAGAATACCACTTCATAAGGAAATACAGTTTTGCAGAGTAAAGACATATACGTACGCATTGGAAACTCTTTACGAGAAGAAATAACGCATAGTACAAAATTAGCTTGTATCTCCAAAACTACACGTTGTATCTCGAAAAGAATTGTTGTGGCGTGTACGTCTTAACATGTAGCATCTAAAGAGAACCAAAAGGAGAATTTTCTTTCTTCAAAATTTTTCAGAAAATCACGTTTTAAGGAAATCCCGCATCGTGCGAAATTATCTTGTTTTTCCTAAACAACACGTTGTAAGTCGAAAAGCTTTCATGTTGCGTGTATGTCTAAGTGTGTAGCCTCAAAAGAGAAGGCACAGGACAGTTTTCTCTCGAAAGGATATGTAAGAATACCACTTCATAAGGAAATACAGTTTTGCAGAGTAAAGACATATACGTACGCATTGGAAACTCTTTACGAGAAGAAATAACGCATCGTACAAAATTAGCTTGTATCTCCAAAACTACACGTTGTATCTCGAAAAGAATTGTTGTGGCGTGTACGTCTTAACATGTAGCATCTAAAGAGAACCAAAAGGAGAATTTTCTTTCGTCAAAATTTTTCAGAAAATCACGTTTTAAGGAAATCCCGCATCGTGCGAAATTATCTTGTTTTTCCTAAACAACACGTTGTAAGTCGAAAAGCTTTCATGTTGCGTGTATGTCTAAGTGTGTAGCCTCAAAAGAGAAGGCACAGGACAGTTTTCTCTCGAAAGGATATGTAAGAATACCACTTCATAAGGAAATACAGTTTTGCAGAGTAAAGACACATACGTACGCATTGGAAACTCTTTAAGAGAAGAAATAACGCATAGTACAAAATTAGCTTGTATCTCCAAAACTACAGGTTGTATCTCGAAAAGAATTGTTGTGGCTTGTACGTCTTAACATGTAGCATCTAAAGAGAACCAAAAGGAGAATTTTCTTTCGTCAAAATTTTTCAGAAAATCACGTTTTAAGGAAATCCCGCATCGTGCGAAATTATCTTGTTTTTCCTAAACAACACGTTGTAAGTCGAAAAGCTTTCATGTTGCGTGTATGTCTAAGTGTGTAGCCTCAAAAGAGAAGGCACAGGACAGTTTTCTCTCGAAAGGATATGTAAGAATACCACTTCATAAGGAAATACAGTTTTGCAGAGTAAAGACATATACGTACGCATTGGAAACTCTTTAAGAGAAGAAATAACGCATAGTACAAAATTAGTTTGTATCTCCAAAACTACACGTTGTATCTCGAAAAGAATTGTTGTGGCGTGTACGTCTTAACATGTAGCATCTAAAGAGAACCAAAAGGAGAATTTTCTTTCGTCAAAATTTTTCAGAAAATCACGTTTTAAGGAAATCCCGCATCGTGCAAAATTATCTTGTTTTTCCTAAACAACACGTTGTAAGTCGAAAAGCTTTCATGTTGCGTGTATGTCTAAGTGTGTAGCCTCAAAAGAGAAGGCACAGGACAGTTTTCTCTCGAAAGGATATGTAAGAATACCACTTCATAAGGAAATACAGTTTTGCAGAGTAAAGACATATACGTACGCATTGGAAACTTTTTAAGAGAAGAAATAACGCATAGTACAAAATTAGTTTGTATCTCCAAAACTACACGTTGTATCTCGAAAAGAATTGTTGTGGCGTGTACGTCTTAACATGTAGCATCTAAAGAGAACCAAAAGGAGAATTTTCTTTCGTCAAAATTTTTCAGAAAATCACGTTTTAAGGAAATCCCGCATCGTGCGAAATTATCTTGTTTTTCCTAAACAGCACGTTGTAAGTCGAAAAGCTTTCATGTTGCGTGTATGTCTAAGTGTGTAGCCTCAAAAGAGAAGGCACAGGACAGTTTTCTCTCGAAAGGATATGTAAGAATACCACTTCATAAGGAAATACAGTTTTGCAGAGTAAAGACATATATGTACGCATTGGAAACTCTTTACGAGAAGAAATAACGCATAGTACAAAATTAGCTTGTATCTCCAAAACTACACGTTTTATCTCGAAAAGAATTGTTGTGGCGTGTACGTCTTAACATGTAGCATCTAAAGAGAACCAAAAGGAGAATTTTCTTTCGTCAAAATTTTTCAGAAAATCACTTTTTAAGGAAATCCCGCATCGTGCGAAATTATCTTGTTTTTCCTAAACAACACGTTGTAAGTCGAAAAGCTTTCATGTTGCGTGTATGTCTAAGTGTGTAGCCTCAAAAGAGAAGGCACAGGACAGTTTTCTCTCGAAAGGATATGTAAGAATACCACTTCATAAGGAAATACAGTTTTGCAGAGTAAAGACATATACGTACGCATTGGAAACTCTTTACGAGAAGAAATAACGCATCGTACAAAATTAGCTTGTATCTCGAAAACTACACGTTGTATCTCGAAAAGAATTGTTGTGGCATGTACGTCTTAACATGTAGCATCTAAAGAGAACCAAAAGGAGAATTTTCTTTCGTCAAAATTTTTCAGAAAATCACGTTTTAAGGAAATCCCGCATCGTGCGAAATTATCTTGTTTTTCCTAAACAACACGTTGTAAGTCGAAAAGCTTTCATGTTGCGTGTATGTCTAAGTGTGTAGCCTCAAAAGAGAAGGCACAGGACAGTTTTCTCTCGAAAGGATATGTAAGAATACCACTTCATAAGGAAATACAGTTTTGCAGAGTAAAGATATATACGTACGCATTGGAAACTCTTTACGAGAAGAAATAACGCATCGTACAAAATTAGCTTGTATCTCCAAAACTACACGTTGTATCTCGAAAAGAATTGTTGTGGCGTGTACGTCTTAACATGTAGCATCTAAAGAGAACCAAAAGGAGAATTTTCTTTCGTCAAAATTTTTCAGAAAATCACGTTTTAAGGAAATCCCGCATCGTGCGAAATTATCTTGTTTTTCCTAAACAACACGTTGTAAGTCGAACAGCTTTCATGTTGCGTGTATGTCTAAGTGTGTAGCCTCAAAAGAGAAGGCACAGGACAGTTTTCTCTCGAAAGGATATGTAAGAATACCACTTCATAAGGAAATACAGTTTTGCAGAGTAAAGACATATACGTACGATTTGGAAACTCTTTACGAGAAGAAATAACGCATAGTACAAAATTAGCTTGTATCTCCAAAACTACACGTTGTATCTCGAAAAGAATTGCTGTGGCGTGTACGTCTTAACATGTAGCATCTAAAGAGAACCAAAAGGAGAATTTTCTTTCGTCAAAATTTTTCAGAAAATCACGTTTTAAGGAAATCCCGCATCGTGCGAAATTATCTTGTTTTTCCTAAACAACACGTTGTAAGTCGAAAAGCTTTCATTTTGCGTGTATGTCTAAGTGTGTAGCCTCAAAAGAGAAGGCACAGGACAGTTTTCTCTCGAAAGGATATGTAAGAATACCACTTCATAAGGAAATACAGTTTTGCAGAGTAAAGACATATACGTACGCATTGGAAACTCTTTACGAGAAGAAATAACGCATCGTACAAAATTAGCTTGTATCTCCAAAACTACACGTTGTATCTCGAAAAGAATTGTTGTGGCGTGTACGTCTTAACATGTAGCATCTAAAGAGAACCAAAAGGAGAATTTTCTTTCGTCAAAATTTTTCAGAAAATCACGTTTTAAGGAAATCCCGCATCGTGCGAAATTATCTTGTTTTTCCTAAACAACACGTTGTAAGTCGAAAAGCTTTCATGTTGCGTGTATGTCTAAGTGTGTAGCCTCAAAAGAGAAGGCACAGGACAGTTTTCTCTCGAAAGGATATGTAAGAATACCACTTCATAAGGAAATACAGTTTTGCAGAGTAAAGACATATACGTACGCATTGGAAACTCTTTAAGAGAAGAAATAAGGCATAGTACAAAATTAGCTTGTATCTCCAAAACTACACGTTGTATCTCGAAAAGAATTGTTGTGGCGTGTACGTCTTAACATGTAGCATCTAAAGAGAACCAAAAGGAGAATTTTCTTTGGTCAAAATTTTTCAGAAAATCACGTTTTAAGGAAATCCCGCATCGTGCGAAATTATCTTGTTTTTCCTAAACAACACGTTGTAAGTCGAACAGCTTTCATGTTGCGTGTATGTCTAAGTGTGTAGCCTCAAAAGAGAAGGCACAGGACAGTTTTCTCTCGAAAGGATATGTAAGAATACCACTTCATAAGGAAATACAGTTTTGCAGAGTAAAGACATATACGTACGCATTGGAAACTCTTTACGAGAAGAAATAACGCATAGTACAAAATTAGCTTGTATCTCCAAAACTACACGTTGTATCTCGAAAAGAATTGTTGTGGCGTGTACGTCTTAACATGTAGCATCTAAAGAGAACCAAAAGGAGAATTTTCTTTCGTCAAAATTTTTCAGAAAATCACGTTTTAAGGAAATCCCGCATCGTGCGAAATTATCTTGTTTTTCCTAAACAAAACGTTGTAAGTCGAAAAGCTTTCATGTTGCGTGTATGTCTAAGTGTGTAGCCTCAAAAGAGAAGGCACAGGACAGTTTTCTCTCGAAAGGATATGTAAGAATACCACTTCATAAGGAAATACAGTTTTGCAGAGTAAAGACATATACGTACGCATTGGAAACTCTTTACGAGAAGAAATAACGCATCGTACAAAATTAGCTTGTATCTCCAAAACTACACGTTGTATCTCGAAAAGAATTGTTGTGGCGTGTACGTCTTAACATGTAGCATCTAAAGAGAACCAAAAGGAGAATTTTCTTTCGTCAAAATTTTTCAGAAAATCACGTTTTAAGGAAATCCCGCATCGTGCGAAATTATCTTGTTTTTCCTAAACAACACGTTGTAAGTCGAAAAGCTTTCATGTTGCGTGTATGTCTAAGTGTGTAGCCTCAAAAGAGAAGGCACAGGACAGTTTTCTCTCGAAAGGATATGTAAGAATACCACTTCATAAGGAAATACAGTTTTGCAGAGTAAAGACATATACGTACGCATTGGAAACTCTTTACGAGAAGAAATAACGCATAGTACAAAATTAGCTTGTATCTCCAAAACTACACGTTGTATCTCGAAAAGAATTGTTGTGGCGTGTACGTCTTAACATGTAGCATCTAAAGAGAACCAAAAGGAGAATTTTCTTTCGTCAAAATTTTTCAGAAAATCACGTTTTAAGGAAATCCCGCATCGTGCGAAATTATCTTGTTTTTCCTAAACAACACGTTGTAAGTCGAAAAGCTTTCATGTTGCGTGTATGTCTAAGTGTGTAGCCTCAAAAGAGAAGGCACAGGACAGTTTTCTCTCGAAAGGATATGTAAGAATACCACTTCATAAGGAAATACAGTTTTGCAGAGTAAAGACATATATGTACGCATTGGAAACTCTTTACGAGAAGAAATAACGCATAGTACAAAATTAGCTTGTATCTCCAAAACTACACGTTGTATCTCGAAAAGAATTGTTGTGGCGTGTACGTCTTAACATGTAGCATCTAAAGAGAACCAAAAGGAGAATTTTCTTTCGTCAAAATTTTTCAGAAAATCACGTTTTAAGGAAATCCCGCATCGTGCGAAATTATCTTGTTTTTCCTAAACAACACGTTGTAAGTCGAAAAGCTTTCATGTTGCGTGTATGTCTAAGTGTGTAGCCTCAAAAGAGAAGGCACAGGACAGTTTTCTCTCGAAAGGATATGTAAGAATACCACTTCATAAGGAAATACAGTTTTGCAGAGTAAAGACAAATACGTACGCATTGGAAACTCTTTAAGAGAAGAAATAACGCATAGTACAAAATTAGCTTGTATCTCCAAAACTACACGTTGTATCTCGAAAAGAATTGTTGTGGCGTGTACGTCTTAACATGTAGCATCTAAAGAGAACCAAAAGGAGAATTTTCTTTCGTCAAAATTTTTCAGAAAATCACGTTTTAAGGAAATCCCGCATCGTGCGAAATTATCTTGTTTTTCCTAAACAACACGTTGTAAGTCGAAAAGCTTTCATGTTGCGTGTATGTCTAAGTGTGTAGCCTCAAAAGAGAAGGCACAGGACAGTTTTCTCTCGAAAGGATATGTAAGAATACCACTTCATAAGGAAATACAGTTTTGCAGAGTAAAGACATATACGTACGCATTGGAAACTCTTTAAGAGAAGAAATAACGCATCGTACAAAATTAGCTTGTATCTCGAAAACTACACGTTGTATCTCGAAAAGAATTGTTGTGGCGTGTACGTCTTAACATGTAGCATCTAAAGAGAACCAAAAGGAGAATTTTCTTTCGTCAAAATTTTTCAGAAAATCACGTTTTAAGGAAATCCCGCATCGTGCGAAATTATCTTGTTTTTCCTAAACAACACGTTGTAAGTCGAAAAGCTTTCATGTTGCGTGTATGTCTAAGTGTGTAGCCTCAAAAGAGAAGGCACAGGACAGTTTTCTCTCGAAAGGATATGTAAGAATACCACTTCATAAGGAAATACAGTTTTGCAATGTAAAGACATATACGTACGCATTGGAAACTCTTTACGAGAAGAAATAACGCATCGTACAAAATTAGCTTGTATCTCCAAAACTACACGTTGTATCTCGAAAAGAATTGTTGTGGCGTGTACGTCTTAACATGTAGCATCTAAAGAGAACCAAAAGGAGAATTTTCTTTCGTCAAAATTTTTCAGAAAATCACGTTTTAAGGAAATCCCGCATCGTGCGAAATTATCTTGTTTTTCCTAAACAACACGTTGTAAGTCGAAAAGCTTTCATGTTGCGTGTATGTCTAAGTGTGTAGCCTCAAAAGAGAAGGCACAGGACAGTTTTCTCTCGAAAGGATATGTAAGAATACCACTTCATAAGGAAATACAGTTTTGCAGAGTAAAGACATATACGTACGCATTGGAAACTCTTTACGAGAAGAAATAACGCATAGTACAAAATTAGCTTGTATCTCCAAAACTACACGTTGTATCTCGAAAAGAATTGTTGTGGCGTGTACGTCTTAACATGTAGCATCTAAAGAGAACCAAAAGGAGAATTTTCTTTCGTCAAAATTTTTCAGAAAATCACGTTTTAAGAAATCCCGCATCGTGCGAAATTATCTTGTTTTTCCTAAACAACACGTTGTAAGTCGAAAAGCTTTCATGTTGCGTGTATGTCTAAGTGTGTAGCCTCAAAAGAGAAGGCACAGGACAGTTTTCTCTCGAAAGGATAGGTAAGAATACCACTTCATAAGGAAATACAGTTTTGCAGAGTAAAGACATATATGTACGCATTGGAAACTCTTTACGAGAAGAAATAACGCATAGTACAAAATTAGCTTGTATCTCCAAAACTACACGTTGTATCTCGAAAAGAATTGTTGTGGCGTGTACGTCTTAACATGTAGCATCTAAAGAGAACCAAAAGGAGAATTTTCTTTCGTCAAAATTTTTCAGAAAATCACGTTTTAAGGAAATCCCGCATCGTGCGAAATTATCTTGTTTTTCCTAAACAACACGTTGTAAGTCGAAAAGCTTTCATGTTGCGTGTATGTCTAAGTGTGTAGCCTCAAAAGAGAAGGCACAGGACAGTTTTCTCTCGAAAGGATATGTAAGAATACCACTTCATAAGGAAATACAGTTTTGCAGAGTAAAGACATATACGTACGCATTGGAAACTCTTTAAGAGAAGAAATAACGCATAGTACAAAATTAGCTTGTATCTCCAAAACTACAGGTTGTATCTCGAAAAGAATTGTTGTGGCTTGTACGTCTTAACATGTAGCATCTAAAGAGAACCAAAAGGAGAATTTTCTTTCGTCAAAATTTTTCAGAAAATCACGTTTTAAGGAAATCCCGCATCGTGCGAAATTATCTTGTTTTTCCTAAACAACACGTTGTAAGTCGAAAAGCTTTCATGTTGCGTGTATGTCTAAGTGTGTAGCCTCAAAAGAGAAGGCACAGGACAGTTTTCTCTCGAAAGGATAGGTAAGAATACCACTTCATAAGGAAATACAGTTTTGCAGAGTAAAGACATATATGTACGCATTGGAAACTCTTTACGAGAAGAAATAACGCATAGTACAAAATTAGCTTGTATCTCCAAAACTACACGTTGTATCTCGAAAAGAATTGTTGTGGCGTGTACGTCTTAACATGTAGCATCTAAAGAGAACCAAAAGGAGAATTTTCTTTCGTCAAAATTTTTCAGAAAATCACGTTTTAAGGAAATCCCGGATCGTGCGAAATTATCTTGTTTTTCCTAAACAACACGTTGTAAGTCGAAAAGCTTTCATGTTGCGTGTATGTCTAAGTGTGTAGCCTCAAAAGAGAAGGCACAGGACAGTTTTCTCTCGAAAGGATATGTAAGAATACCACTTCATAAGGAAATACAGTTTTGCAGAGTAAAGACATATACGTACGCATTGGAAACTCTTTAAGAGAAGAAATAACGCATAGTACAAAATTAGCTTGTATCTCCAAAACTACAGGTTGTATCTCGAAAAGAATTGTTGTGGCGTGTACGTCTTAACATGTAGCATCTAAAGAGAACCAAAAGGAGAATTTTCTTTCGTCAAAATTTTTCAGAAAATCACGTTTTAAGGAAATCCCGCATCGTGCGAAATTATCTTGTTTTTCCTAAACAACACGTTGTAAGTCGAAAAGCTTTCATGTTGCGTGTATGTCTAAGTGTGTAGCCTCAAAAGAGAAGGCACAGGACAGTTTTCTCTCGAAAGGATATGTAAGAATACCACTTCATAAGGAAATACAGTTTTGCAGAGTAAAGACATATACGTACGCATTGGAAACTCTTTACGAGAAGAAATAACGCATCGTACAAAATTAGCTTGTATCTCCAAAACTACACGTTGTATCTCGAAAAGAATTGTTGTGGCGTGTACGTCTTAACATGTAGCATCTAAAGAGAACCAAAAGGAGAATTTTCTTTCGTCAAAATTTTTCAGAAAATCACGTTTTAAGGAAATCCCGCATCGTGCGAAATTATCTTGTTTTTCCTAAACAACACGTTGTAAGTCGAAAAGCTTTCATGTTGCGTGTATGTCTAAGTGTGTAGCCTCAAAAGAGAAGGCACAGGACAGTTTTCTCTCGAAAGGATAGGTAAGAATACCACTTCATAAGGAAATACAGTTTTGCAGAGTAAAGACATATATGTACGCATTGGAAACTCTTTACGAGAAGAAATAACGCATAGTACAAAATTAGCTTGTATCTCCAAAACTACACGTTGTATCTCGAAAAGAATTGTTGTGGCGTGTACGTCTTAACATGTAGCATCTAAAGAGAACCAAAAGGAGAATTTTCTTTCGTCAAAATTTTTCAGAAAATCACGTTTTAAGGAAATCCCGCATCGTGCGAAATTATCTTGTTTTTCCTAAACAACACGTTGTAAGTCGAAAAGCTTTCATGTTGCGTGTATGTCTAAGTGTGTAGCCTCAAAAGAGAAGGCACAGGACAGTTTTCTCTCGAAAGGATATGTAAGAATACCACTTCATAAGGAAATACAGTTTTGCAGAGTAAAGACATATACGTACGCATTGGAAACTCTTTAAGAGAAGAAATAACGCATAGTACAAAATTAGCTTGTATCTCCAAAACTACACGTTGTATCTCGAAAAGAATTGTTGTGGCGTGTACGTCTTAACATGTAGCATCTAAAGAGAACCAAAAGGAGAATTTTCTTTCGTCAAAATTTTTCAGAAAATCACGTTTTAAGGAAATCCCGCATCGTGCGAAATTATCTTGTTTTTCCTAAACAACACGTTGTAAGTCGAAAAGCTTTCATGTTGCGTGTATGTCTAAGTGTGTAGCCTCAAAAGAGAAGGCACAGGACAGTTTTCTCTCGAAAGGATATGTAAGAATACCACTTCATAAGGAAATACAGTTTTGCAGAGTAAAGACATATATGTACGCATTGGAAACTCTTTACGAGAAGAAATAACGCATAGTACAAAATTAGCTTGTATCTCCAAAACTACACGTTGTATCTCGAAAAGAATTGTTGTGGCGTGTACGTCTTAACATGTAGCATCTAAAGAGAACCAAAAGGAGAATTTTCTTTCGTCAAAATTTTTCAGAAAATCACGTTTTAAGGAAATCCCGCATCGTGCGAAATTATCTTGTTTTTCCTAAACAACACGTTGTAAGTCGAAAAGCTTTCATGTTGCGTGTATGTCTAAGTGTGTAGCCTCAAAAGAGAAGGCACAGGACAGTTTTCTCTCGAAAGGATATGTAAGAATACCACTTCATAAGGAAATACAGTTTTGCAGAGTAAAGACATATACGTACGCATTGGAAACTCTTTAAGAGAAGAAATAACGCATAGTACAAAATTAGCTTGTATCTCCAAAACTACACGTTGTATCTCGAAAAGAATTGTTGTGGCGTGTACGTCTTAACATGTAGCATCTAAAGAGAACCAAAAGGAGAATTTTCTTTCGTCAAAATTTTTCAGAAAATCACGTTTTAAGGAAATCCCGCATCGTGCGAAATTATCTTGTTTTTCCTAAACAACACGTTGTAAGTCGAAAAGCTTTCATGTTGCGTGTATGTCTAAGTGTGTAGCCTCAAAAGAGAAGGCACAGGACAGTTTTCTCTCGAAAGGATATGTAAGAATACCACTTCATAAGGAAATACAGTTTTGCAGAGTAAAGACATATACGTACGCATTGGAAACTCTTTAAGAGAAGAAATAACGCATCGTACAAAATTAGCTTGTATCTCGAAAACTACACGTTGTATCTCGAAAAGAATTGTTGTGGCGTGTACGTCTTAACATGTAGCATCTAAAGAGAACCAAAAGGAGAATTTTCTTTCGTCAAAATTTTTCAGAAAATCACGTTTTAAGGAAATCCCGCATCGTGCGAAATTATCTTGTTTTTCCTAAACAACACGTTGTAAGTCGAAAAGCTTTCATGTTGCGTGTATGTCTAAGTGTGTAGCCTCAAAAGAGAAGGCACAGGACAGTTTTCTCTCGAAAGGATATGTAAGAATACCACTTCATAAGGAAATACAGTTTTGCAATGTAAAGACATATACGTACGCATTGGAAACTCTACGAGAAGAAATAACGCATCGTACAAAATTAGCTTGTATCTCCAAAACTACACGTTGTATCTCGAAAAGAATTGTTGTGGCGTGTACGTCTTAACATGTAGCATCTAAAGAGAACCAAAAGGAGAATTTTCTTTCGTCAAAATTTTTCAGAAAATCACGTTTTAAGGAAATCCCGTATCGTGCGAAATTATCTTGTTTTTCCTAAACAACACGTTGTAAGTCGAAAAGCTTTCATGTTGCGTGTATGTCTAAGTGTGTAGCCTCAAAAGAGAAGGCACAGGACAGTTTTCTCTCGAAAGGATATGTAAGAATACCACTTCATAAGGAAATACAGTTTTGCAGAGTAAAGACATATACGTACGCATTGGAAACTCTTTAAGAGAAGAAATAACGCATAGTACAAAATTAGCTTGTATCTCCAAAACTACACGTTGTATCTCGAAAAGAATTGTTGTGGCGTGTACGTCTTAACATGTAGCATCTAAAGAGAACCAAAAGGAGAATTTTCTTTCGTCAAAATTTTTCAGAAAATCACGTTTTAAGAAATCCCGCATCGTGCGAAATTATCTTGTTTTTCCTAAACAACACGTTGTAAGTCGAAAAGCTTTCATGTTGCGTGTATGTCTAAGTGTGTAGCCTCAAAAGAGAAGGCACAGGACAGTTTTCTCTCGAAAGGATATGTAAGAATACCACTTCATAAGGAAATACAGTTTTGCAGAGTAAAGACATATATGTACGCATTGGAAACTCTTTACGAGAAGAAATAACGCATAGTACAAAATTAGCTTGTATCTCCAAAACTACACGTTGTATCTCGAAAAGAATTGTTGTGGCGTGTACGTCTTAACATGTAGCATCTAAAGAGAACCAAAAGGAGAATTTTCTTTCGTCAAAATTTTTCAGAAAATCACGTTTTAAGGAAATCCCGCATCGTGCGAAATTATCTTGTTTTTCCTAAACAACACGTTGTAAGTCGAAAAGCTTTCATGTTGCGTGTATGTCTAAGTGTGTAGCCTCAAAAGAGAAGGCACAGGACAGTTTTCTCTCGAAAGGATATGTAAGAATACCACTTCATAAGGAAATACAGTTTTGCAGAGTAAAGACATATACGTACGCATTGGAAACTCTTTAAGAGAAGAAATAACGCATAGTACAAAATTAGCTTGTATCTCCAAAACTACAGGTTGTATCTCGAAAAGAATTGTTGTGGCTTGTACGTCTTAACATGTAGCATCTAAAGAGAACCAAAAGGAGAATTTTCTTTCGTCAAAATTTTTCAGAAAATCACGTTTTAAGGAAATCCCGCATCGTGCGAAATTATCTTGTTTTTCCTAAACAACACGTTGTAAGTCGAAAAGCTTTCATGTTGCGTGTATGTCTAAGTGTGTAGCCTCAAAAGAGAAGGCACAGGACAGTTTTCTCTCGAAAGGATAGGTAAGAATACCACTTCATAAGGAAATACAGTTTTGCAGAGTAAAGACATATATGTACGCATTGGAAACTCTTTACGAGAAGAAATAACGCATAGTACAAAATTAGCTTGTATCTCCAAAACTACACGTTGTATCTCGAAAAGAATTGTTGTGGCGTGTACGTCTTAACATGTAGCATCTAAAGAGAACCAAAAGGAGAATTTTCTTTCGTCAAAATTTTTCAGAAAATCACGTTTTAAGGAAATCCCGGATCGTGCGAAATTATCTTGTTTTTCCTAAACAACACGTTGTAAGTCGAAAAGCTTTCATGTTGCGTGTATGTCTAAGTGTGTAGCCTCAAAAGAGAAGGCACAGGACAGTTTTCTCTCGAAAGGATATGTAAGAATACCACTTCATAAGGAAATACAGTTTTGCAGAGTAAAGACATATACGTACGCATTGGAAACTCTTTAAGAGAAGAAATAACGCATAGTACAAAATTAGCTTGTATCTCCAAAACTACACGTTGTATCTCGAAAAGAATTGTTGTGGCGTGTACGTCTTAACATGTAGCATCTAAAGAGAACCAAAAGGAGAATTTTCTTTCGTCAAAATTTTTCAGAAAATCACGTTTTAAGGAAATCCCGCATCGTGCGAAATTATCTTGTTTTTCCTAAACAACACGTTGTAAGTCGAAAAGCTTTCATGTTGCGTGTATGTCTAAGTGTGTAGCCTCAAAAGAGAAGGCACAGGACAGTTTTCTCTCGAAAGGATATGTAAGAATACCACTTCATAAGGAAATACAGTTTTGCAGAGTAAAGACATATACGTACGCATTGGAAACTCTTTACGAGAAGAAATAACGCATCGTACAAAATTAGCTTGTATCTCCAAAACTACACGTTGTATCTCGAAAAGAATTGTGGCGTGTACGTCTTAACATGTAGCATCTAAAGAGAACCAAAAGGAGAATTTTCTTTCGTCAAAATTTTTCAGAAAATCACGTTTTAAGGAAATCCCGCATCGTGCGAAATTATCTTGTTTTTCCTAAACAACACGTTGTAAGTCGAAAAGCTTTCATGTTGCGTGTATGTCTAAGTGTGTAGCCTCAAAAGAGAAGGCACAGGACAGTTTTCTCTCGAAAGGATAGGTAAGAATACCACTTCATAAGGAAATACAGTTTTGCAGAGTAAAGACATATATGTACGCATTGGAAACTCTTTACGAGAAGAAATAACGCATAGTACAAAATTAGCTTGTATCTCCAAAACTACACGTTGTATCTCGAAAAGAATTGTTGTGGCGTGTACGTCTTAACATGTAGCATCTAAAGAGAACCAAAAGGAGAATTTTCTTTCGTCAAAATTTTTCAGAAAATCACGTTTTAAGGAAATCCCGCATCGTGCGAAATTATCTTGTTTTTCCTAAACAACACGTTGTAAGTCGAAAAGCTTTCATGTTGCGTGTATGTCTAAGTGTGTAGCCTCAAAAGAGAAGGCACAGGACAGTTTTCTCTCGAAAGGATATGTAAGAATACCACTTCATAAGGAAATACAGTTTTGCAGAGTAAAGACATATACGTACGCATTGGAAACTCTTTACGAGAAGAAATAACGCATAGTACAAAATTAGCTTGTATCTCCAAAACTACACGTTGTATCTCGAAAAGAATTGTTGTGGCGTGTACGTCTTAACATGTAGCATCTAAAGAGAACCAAAAGGAGAATTTTCTTTCGTCAAAATTTTTCAGAAAATCACGTTTTAAGGAAATCCCGCATCGTGCGAAATTATCTTGTTTTTCCTAAACAACACGTTGTAAGTCGAAAAGCTTTCATGTTGCGTGTATGTCTAAGTGTGTAGCCTCAAAAGAGAAGGCACAGGACAGTTTTCTCTCGAAAGGATAGGTAAGAATACCACTTCATAAGGAAATACAGTTTTGCAGAGTAAAGACATATATGTACGCATTGGAAACTCTTTACGAGAAGAAATAACGCATAGTACAAAATTAGCTTGTATCTCCAAAACTACACGTTGTATCTCGAAAAGAATTGTTGTGGCGTGTACGTCTTAACATGTAGCATCTAAAGAGAACCAAAAGGAGAATTTTCTTTCGTCAAAATTTTTCAGAAAATCACGTTTTAAGGAAATCCCGCATCGTGCGAAATTATCTTGTTTTTCCTAAACAACACGTTGTAAGTCGAAAAGCTTTCATGTTGCGTGTATGTCTAAGTGTGTAGCCTCAAAAGAGAAGGCACAGGACAGTTTTCTCTCGAAAGGATAGGTAAGAATACCACTTCATAAGGAAATACAGTTTTGCAGAGTAAAGACATATATGTACGCATTGGAAACTCTTTACGAGAAGAAATAACGCATAGTACAAAATTAGCTTGTATCTCCAAAACTACACGTTGTATCTCGAAAAGAATTGTTGTGGCGTGTACGTCTTAACATGTAGCATCTAAAGAGAACCAAAAGGAGAATTTTCTTTCGTCAAAATTTTTCAGAAAATCACGTTTTAAGGAAATCCCGCATCGTGCGAAATTATCTTGTTTTTCCTAAACAACACGTTGTAAGTCGAAAAGCTTTCATGTTGCGTGTATGTCTAAGTGTGTAGCCTCAAAAGAGAAGGCACAGGACAGTTTTCTCTCGAAAGGATATGTAAGAATACCACTTCATAAGGAAATACAGTTTTGCAGAGTAAAGACATATACGTACGCATTGGAAACTCTTTAAGAGAAGAAATAACGCATAGTACAAAATTAGCTTGTATCTCCAAAACTACACGTTGTATCTCGAAAAGAATTGTTGTGGCGTGTACGTCTTAACATGTAGCATCTAAAGAGAACCAAAAGGAGAATTTTCTTTCGTCAAAATTTTTCAGAAAATCACGTTTTAAGGATATCCCGCATCGTGCGAAATTATCTTGTTTTTCCTAAACAACACGTTGTAAGTCGAAAAGCTTTCATGTTGCGTGTATGTCTAAGTGTGTAGCCTCAAAAGAGAAGGCACAGGACAGTTTTCTCTCGAAAGGATATGTAAGAATACCACTTCATAAGGAAATACAGTTTTGCAGAGTAAAGACATATACGTACGCATTGGAAACTCTTTAAGAGAAGAAATAACGCATAGTACAAAATTAGCTTGTATCTCCAAAACTACACGTTGTATCTCGAAAAGAATTGTTGTGGCGTGTACGTCTTAACATGTAGCATCTAAAGAGAACCAAAAGGAGAATTTTCTTTCGTCAATATTTTTCAGAAAATCACGTTTTAAGGAAATCCCGCATCGTGCGAAATTATCTTGTTTTTCCTAAACAACACGTTGTAAGTCGAAAAGCTTTCATGTTGCGTGTATGTCTAAGTGTGTAGCCTCAAAAGAGAAGGCACAGGACAGTTTTCTCTCGAAAGGATATGTAAGAATACCACTTCATAAGGAAATACAGTTTTGCAGAGTAAAGACATATACGTACGCATTGGAAACTCTTTAAGAGAAGAAATAACGCATAGTACAAAATTAGTTTGTATCTCCAAAACTACACGTTGTATCTCGAAAAGAATTGTTGTGGCGTGTACGTCTTAACATGTAGCATCTAAAGAGAACCAAAAGGAGAATTTTCTTTCGTCAAAATTTTTCAGAAAATCACGTTTTAAGGAAATCCCGCATCGTGCGAAATTATCTTGTTTTTCCTAAACAACACGTTGTAAGTCGAAAAGCTTTCATGTTGCGTGTATGTCTAAGTGTGTAGCCTCAAAAGAGAAGGCACAGGACAGTTTTCTCTCGAAAGGATATGTAAGAATACCACTTCATAAGGAAATACAGTTTTGCAGAGTAAAGACATATACGTACGCATTGGAAACTCTTTACGAGAAGAAATAACGCATAGTACAAAATTAGCTTGTATCTCCAAAACTACACGTTGTATCTCGAAAAGAATTGTTGTGGCGTGTACGTCTTAACATGTAGCATCTAAAGAGAACCAAAAGGAGAATTTTCTTTCGTCAAAATTTTTCAGAAAATCACGTTTTAAGGAAATCCCGCATCGTGCGAAATTATCTTGTTTTTCCTAAACAACACGTTGTAAGTCGAAAAGCTTTCATGTTGCGTGTATGTCTAAGTGTGTAGCCTCAAAAGAGAAGGCACAGGACAGTTTTCTCTCGAAAGGATATGTAAGAATACCACTTCATAAGGAAATACAGTTTTGCAGAGTAAAGACATATACGTACGCATTGGAAACTCTTTACGAGAAGAAATAACGCATAGTACAAAATTAGCTTGTATCTCCAAAACTACACGTTGTATCTCGAAAAGAATTGTTGTGGCGTGTACGTCTTAACATGTAGCATCTAAAGAGAACCAAAAGGAGAATTTTCTTTCGTCAAAATTTTTCAGAAAATCACGTTTTAAGGAAATCCCGCATCGTGCGAAATTATCTTGTTTTTCCTAAACAACACGTTGTAAGTCGAAAAGCTTTCATGTTGCGTGTATGTCTAAGTGTGTAGCCTCAAAAGAGAAGGCACAGGACAGTTTTCTCTCGATAGGATATGTAAGAATACCACTTCATAAGGAAATACAGTTTTGCAGAGTAAAGACATATACGTACGCATTGGAAACTCTTTAAGAGAAGAAATAACGCATAGTACAAAATTAGCTTGTATCTCCAAAACTACACGTTGTATCTCGAAAAGAATTGTTGTGGCGTGTACGTCTTAACATGTAGCATCTAAAGAGAACCAAAAGGAGAATTTTCTTTCGTCAAAATTTTTCAGAAAATCACGATTTAAGGAAATCCCGCATCGTGCGAAATTATCTTGTTTTTCCTAAACAACACGTTGTAAGTCGAAAAGCTTTCATGTTGCGTGTATGTCTAAGTGTGTAGCCTCAAAAGAGAAGGCACAGGACAGTTTTCTCTCGAAAGGATATGTAAGAATACCACTTCATAAGGAAATACAGTTTTGCAGAGTAAAGACATATATGTACGCATTGGAAACTCTTTACGAGAAGAAATAACGCATAGTACAAAATTAGCTTGTATCTCCAAAACTACACGTTGTATCTCGAAAAGAATTGTTGTGGCGTGTACGTCTTAACATGTAGCATCTAAAGAGAACCAAAAGGAGAATTTTCTTTCGTCAAAATTTTTCAGAAAATCACGTTTTAAGGAAATCCCGCATCGTGCGAAATTATCTTGTTTTTCCTAAACAACACGTTGTAAGTCGAAAAGCTTTCATGTTGCGTGTATGTCTAAGTGTGTAGCCTCAAAAGAGAAGGCACAGGACAGTTTTCTCTCGAAAGGATATGTAAGAATACCACTTCATAAGGAAATACAGTTTTGCAGAGTAAAGACATATACGTACGCATTGGAAACTCTTTACGAGAAGAAATAACGCATAGTACAAAATTAGCTTGTATCTCCAAAACTACACGTTGTATCTCGAAAAGAATTGTTGTGGCGTGTACGTCTTAACATGTAGCATCTAAAGAGAACCAAAAGGAGAATTTTCTTTCGTCAAAATTTTTCAGAAAATCACGTTTTAAGGAAATCCCGCATCGTGCGAAATTATCTTGTTTTTCCTAAACAACACGTTGTAAGTCGAAAAGCTTTCATGTTGCGTGTATGTCTAAGTGTGTAGCCTCAAAAGAGAAGGCACAGGACAGTTTTCTCTCGATAGGATATGTAAGAATACCACTTCATAAGGAAATACAGTTTTGCAGAGTAAAGACATATACGTACGCATTGGAAACTCTTTAAGAGAAGAAATAACGCATAGTACAAAATTAGCTTGTATCTCCAAAACTACACGTTGTATCTCGAAAAGAATTGTTGTGGCGTGTACGTCTTAACATGTAGCATCTAAAGAGAACCAAAAGGAGAATTTTCTTTCGTCAAAATTTTTCAGAAAATCACGTTTTAAGGAAATCCCGCATCGTGCAAAATTATCTTGTTTTTCCTAAACAACACGTTGTAAGTCGAAAAGCTTTCATGTTGCGTGTATGTCTAAGTGTGTAGCCTCAAAAGAGAAGGCACAGGACAGTTTTCTCTCGAAAGGATATGTAAGAATACCACTTCATAAGGAAATACAGTTTTGCAGAGTAAAGACATATACGTACGCATTGGAAACTCTTTAAGAGAAGAAATAACGCATAGTACAAAATTAGTTTGTATCTCCAAAACTACACGTTGTATCTCGAAAAGAATTGTTGTGGCGTGTACGTCTTAACATGTAGCATCTAAAGAGAACCAAAAGGAGAATTTTCTTTCGTCAAAATTTTTCAGAAAATCACGTTTTAAGGAAATCCCGCATCGTGCGAAATTATCTTGTTTTTCCTAAACAACACGTTGTAAGTCGAAAAGCTTTCATGTTGCGTGTATGTCTAAGTGTGTAGCCTCAAAAGAGAAGGCACAGGACAGTTTTCTCTCGAAAGGATATGTAAGAATACCACTTCATAAGGAAATACAGTTTTGCAGAGTAAAGACATATACGTACGCATTGGAAACTCTTTACGAGAAGAAATAACGCATAGTACAAAATTAGCTTGTATCTCCAAAACTACACGTTGTATCTCGAAAAGAATTGTTGTGGCGTGTACGTCTTAACATGTAGCATCTAAAGAGAACCAAAAGGAGAATTTTCTTTCTTCAAAATTTTTCAGAAAATCACGTTTTAAGGAAATCCCGCATCGTGCGAAATTATCTTGTTTTTCCTAAACAACACGTTGTAAGTCGAAAAGCTTTCATGTTGCGTGTATGTCTAAGTGTGTAGCCTCAAAAGAGAAGGCACAGGACAGTTTTCTCTCGAAAGGATATGTAAGAATACCACTTCATAAGGAAATACAGTTTTGCAGAGTAAAGACATATACGTACGCATTGGAAACTCTTTACGAGAAGAAATAACGCATCGTACAAAATTAGCTTGTATCTCCAAAACTACACGTTGTATCTCGAAAAGAATTGTTGTGGCGTGTACGTCTTAACATGTAGCATCTAAAGAGAACCAAAAGGAGAATTTTCTTTCGTCAAAATTTTTCAGAAAATCACGTTTTAAGGAAATCCCGCATCGTGCGAAATTATCTTGTTTTTCCTAAACAACACGTTGTAAGTCGAAAAGCTTTCATGTTGCGTGTATGTCTAAGTGTGTAGCCTCAAAAGAGAAGGCACAGGACAGTTTTCTCTCGAAAGGATATGTAAGAATACCACTTCATAAGGAAATACAGTTTTGCAGAGTAAAGACATATACGTACGCATTGGAAACTCTTTAAGAGAAGAAATAACGCATAGTACAAAATTAGCTTGTATCTCCAAAACTACACGTTGTATCTCGAAAAGAATTGTTGTGGCGTGTACGTCTTAACATGTAGCATCTAAAGAGAACCAAAAGGAGAATTTTCTTTCGTCAAAATTTTTCAGAAAATCACGTTTTAAGGAAATCCCGCATCGTGCGAAATTATCTTGTTTTTCCTAAACAACACGTTGTAAGTCGAAAAGCTTTCATGTTGCGTGTATGTCTAAGTGTGTAGCCTCAAAAGAGAAGGCACAGGACAGTTTTCTCTCGAAAGGATATGTAAGAATACCACTTCATAAGGAAATACAGTTTTGCAGAGTAAAGACATATACGTACGCATTGGAAACTCTTTACGAGAAGAAATAACGCATCGTAAAAAATTAGCTTGTATCTCCAAAACTACACGTTGTATCTCGAAAAGAATTGTTGTGGCGTGTACGTCTTAACATGTAGCATCTAAAGAGAACCAAAAGGAGAATTTTCTTTCGTCAAAATTTTTCAGAAAATCACGTTTTAAGGAAATCCCGCATCGTGCGAAATTATCTTGTTTTTCCTAAACAACACGTTGTAAGTCGAAAAGCTTTCATGTTGCGTGTATGTCTAAGTGTGTAGCCTCAAAAGAGAAGGCACAGGACAGTTTTCTCTCGAAAGGATATGTAAGAATACCACTTCATAAGGAAATACAGTTTTGCAGAGTAAAGACATATACGTACGCATTGGAAACTCTTTACGAGAAGAAATAACGCATAGTACAAAATTAGCTTGTATCTCCAAAACTACACGTTGTATCTCGAAAAGAATTGTTGTGGCGTGTACGTCTTAACATGTAGCATCTAAAGAGAACCAAAAGGAGAATTTTCTTTCGTCAAATTTTTTCAGAAAATCACGTTTTAAGGAAATCCCGCATCGTGCGAAATTATCTTGTTTTTCCTAAACAACACGTTGTAAGTCGAAAAGCTTTCATGTTGCGTGTATGTCTAAGTGTGTAGCCTCAAAAGAGAAGGCACAGGACAGTTTTCTCTCGAAAGGATATGTAAGAATACCACTTCATAAGGAAATACAGTTTTGCAGAGTAAAGACATATACGTACGCATTGGAAACTCTTTAAGAGAAGAAATAACGCATAGTACAAAATTAGCTTGTATCTCCAAAACTACACGTTGTATCTCGAAAAGAATTGTTGTGGCGTGTACGTCTTAACATGTAGCATCTAAAGAGAACCAAAAGGAGAATTTTCTTTCGTCAAAATTTTTCAGAAAATCACGTTTTAAGGAAATCCCGCATCAGTGCGAAATTATCTTGTTTTTCCTAAACAACACGTTGTAAGTCGAAAAGCTTTCATGTTGCGTGTATGTCTAAGTGTGTAGCCTCAAAAGAGAAGGCACAGGACAGTTTTCTCTCGATAGGATATGTAAGAATACCACTTCATAAGGAAATACAGTTTTGCAGAGTAAAGACATATACGTACGCATTGGAAACTCTTTAAGAGAAGAAATAACGCATAGTACAAAATTAGCTTGTATCTCCAAAACTACACGTTGTATCTCGAAAAGAATTGTTGTGGCGTGTACGTCTTAACATGTAGCATCTAAAGAGAACCAAAAGGAGAATTTTCTTTCGTCAAAATTTTTCAGAAAATCACGTTTTAAGGAAATCCCGCATCGTGCGAAATTATCTTGTTTTTTCCTAAACAACACGTTGTAAGTCGAAAAGCTTTCATGTTGCGTGTATGTCTAAGTGTGTAGCCTCAAAAGAGAAGGCACAGGACAGTTTTCTCTCGAAAGGATATGTAAGAATACCACTTCATAAGGAAATACAGTTTTGCAGAGTAAAGACATATACGTACGCATTGGAAACTCTTTAAGAGAAGAAATAACGCATTACAAAATTAGCTTGTATCTCCAAAACTACAGGTTGTATCTCGAAAAGAATTGTTGTGGCTTGTACGTCTTAACATGTAGCATCTAAAGAGAACCAAAAGGAGAATTTTCTTTCGTCAAAATTTTTCAGAAAATCACGTTTTAAGGAAATCCCGCATCGTGCGAAATTATCTTGTTTTTCCTAAACAACACGTTGTAAGTCGAAAAGCTTTCATGTTGCGTGTATGTCTAAGTGTGTAGCCTCAAAAGAGAAGGCACAGGACAGTTTTCTCTCGAAAGGATAGGTAAGAATACCACTTCATAAGGAAATACAGTTTTGCAGAGTAAAGACATATATGTACGCATTGGAAACTCTTTACGAGAAGAAATAACGCATAGTACAAAATTAGCTTGTATCTCCAAAACTACACGTTGTATCTCGAAAAGAATTGTTGTGGCGTGTACGTCTTAACATGTAGCATCTAAAGAGAACCAAAAGGAGAATTTTCTTTCGTCAAAATTTTTCAGAAAATCACGTTTTAAGGAAATCCCGGATCGTGCGAAATTATCTTGTTTTTCCTAAACAACACGTTGTAAGTCGAAAAGCTTTCATGTTGCGTGTATGTCTAAGTGTGTAGCCTCAAAAGAGAAGGCACAGGACAGTTTTCTCTCGAAAGGATATGTAAGAATACCACTTCATAAGGAAATACAGTTTTGCAGAGTAAAGACATATACGTACGCATTGGAAACTCTTTAAGAGAAGAAATAACGCATAGTACAAAATTAGCTTGTATCTCCAAAACTACAGGTTGTATCTCGAAAAGAATTGTTGTGGCGTGTACGTCTTAACATGTAGCATCTAAAGAGAACCAAAAGGAGAATTTTCTTTCGTCAAAATTTTTCAGAAAATCACGTTTTAAGGAAATCCCGCATCGTGCGAAATTATCTTGTTTTTCCTAAACAACACGTTGTAAGTCGAAAAGCTTTCATGTTGCGTGTATGTCTAAGTGTGTAGCCTCAAAAGAGAAGGCACAGGACAGTTTTCTCTCGAAAGGATATGTAAGAATACCACTTCATAAGGAAATACAGTTTTGCAGAGTAAAGACATATACGTACGCATTGGAAACTCTTTACGAGAAGAAATAACGCATAGTACAAAATTAGCTTGTATCTCCAAAACTACACGTTGTATCTCGAAAAGAATTGTTGTGGCGTGTACGTCTTAACATGTAGCATCTAAAGAGAACCAAAAGGAGAATTTTCTTTCGTCAAAATTTTTCAGAAAATCACGTTTTAAGGAAATCCCGCATCGTGCGAAATTATCTTGTTTTTCCTAAACAACACGTTGTAAGTCGAAAAGCTTTCATGTTGCGTGTATGTCTAAGTGTGTAGCCTCAAAAGAGAAGGCACAGGACAGTTTTCTCTCGAAAGGATATGTAAGAATACCACTTCATAAGGAAATACAGTTTTGCAGAGTAAAGACATATACGTACGCATTGGAAACTCTTTACGAGAAGAAATAACGCATAGTACAAAATTAGCTTGTATCTCCAAAACTACACGTTGTATCTCGAAAAGAATTGTTGTGGCGTGTACGTCTTAACATGTAGCATCTAAAGAGAACCAAAAGGAGAATTTTCTTTCGTCAAAATTTTTCAGAAAATCACGTTTTAAGGAAATCCCGCATCGTGCGAAATTATCTTGTTTTTCCTAAACAACACGTTGTAAGTCGAAAAGCTTTCATGTTGCGTGTATGTCTAAGTGTGTAGCCTCAAAAGAGAAGGCACAGGACAGTTTTCTCTCGAAAGGATATGTAAGAATACCACTTCATAAGGAAATACAGTTTTGCAGAGTAAAGACATATACGTAAGCATTGGAAACTCTTTACGAGAAGAAATAACGCATAGTACAAAATTAGCTTGTATCTCCAAAACTACACGTTGTATCTCGAAAAGAATTGTTGTGGCGTGTATGTCTTAACATGTAGCATCTAAAGAGAACCAAAAGGAGAATTTTCTTTCGTCAAAATTTTTCAGAAAATCACGTTTTAAGGAAATCCCGCATCGTGCGAAATTATCTTGTTTTTCCTAAACAACACGTTGTAAGTCGAAAAGCTTTCATGTTGCGTGTATCTCTAAGTGTGTAGCCTCAAAAGAGAAGGCACAGGACAGTTTTCTCTCGAAAGGATATGTAAGAATACCACTTCATAAGGAAATACAGTTTTGCAGAGTAAAGACATATACGTACGCATTGGAAACTCTTTACGAGAAGAAATAACGCATAGTACAAAATTAGCTTGTATCTCCAAAACTACACGTTGTATCTCGAAAAGAATTGTTGTGGCGTGTACGTCTTAACATGTAGCATCTAAAGAGAACCAAAAGGAGAATTTTCTTTCGTCAAAATTTTTCAGAAAATCACGTTTTAAGGAAATCCCGCATCGTGCGAAATTATCTTGTTTTTCCTAAACAACACGTTGTAAGTCGAAAAGCTTTCATGTTGCGTGTATGTCTAAGTGTGTAGCCTCAAAAGAGAAGGCACAGGACAGTTTTCTCTCGAAAGGATATGTAAGAATACCACTTCATAAGGAAATACAGTTTTGCAGAGTAAAGACATATACGTACGCATTGGAAACTCTTTAAGAGAAGAAATAACGCATCGTACAAAATTAGCTTGTATCTCCAAAACTACACGTTGTATCTCGAAAAGAATTGTTGTGGCGTGTACGTCTTAACATGTAGCATCTAAAGAGAACCAAAAGGAGAATTTTCTTTCGTCAAAATTTTTCAGAAAATCACGTTTTAAGGAAATCCCGCATCGTGCGAAATTATCTTGTTTTTCCTAAACAACACGTTGTAAGTCGAAAAGCTTTCATGTTGCGTGTATGTCTAAGTGTGTAGCCTCAAAAGAGAAGGCACAGGACAGTTTTCTCTCGAAAGGATATGTAAGAATACCACTTCATAAGGAAATACAGTTTTGCAGAGTAAAGACATATACGTACGCATTGGAAACTCTTTAAGAGAAGAAATAACGCATAGTACAAAATTAGCTTGTATCTCCAAAACTACACGTTGTATCTCGAAAAGAATTGTTGTGGCGTGTACGTCTTAACATGTAGCATCTAAAGAGAACCAAAAGGAGAATTTTCTTTCGTCAAAATTTTTCAGAAAATCACGTTTTAAGGAAATCCCGCATCGTGCGAAATTATCTTGTTTTTCCTAAACAACACGTTGTAAGTCGAAAAGCTTTCATGTTGCGTGTATGTCTAAGTGTGTAGCCTCAAAAGAGAAGGCACAGGACAGTTTTCTCTCGAAAGGATATGTAAGAATACCACTTCATAAGGAAATACAGTTTTGCAGAGTAAAGACATATATGTACGCATTGGAAACTCTTTACGAGAAGAAATAACGCATAGTACAAAATTAGCTTGTATCTCCAAAACTACACGTTGTATCTCGAAAAGAATTGTTGTGGCGTGTACGTCTTAACATGTAGCATCTAAAGAGAACCAAAAGGAGAATTTTCTTTCGTCAAAATTTTTCAGAAAATCACGTTTTAAGGAAATCCCGCATCGTGCGAAATTATCTTGTTTTTCCTAAACAACACGTTGTAAGTCGAAAAGCTTTCATGTTGCGTGTATGTCTAAGTGTGTAGCCTCAAAAGAGAAGGCACAGGACAGTTTTCTCTCGAAAGGATATGTAAGAATACCACTTCATAAGGAAATACAGTTTTGCAGAGTAAAGACATATACGTACGCATTGGAAACTCTTTAAGAGAAGAAATAACGCATAGTACAAAATTAGCTTGTATCTCCAAAACTACAGGTTGTATCTCGAAAAGAATTGTTGTGGCTTGTACGTCTTAACATGTAGCATCTAAAGAGAACCAAAAGGAGAATTTTCTTTCGTCAAAATTTTTCAGAAAATCACGTTTTAAGGAAATCCCGCATCGTGCGAAATTATCTTGTTTTTCCTAAACAACACGTTGTAAGTCGAAAAGCTTTCATGTTGCGTGTATGTCTAAGTGTGTAGCCTCAAAAGAGAAGGCACAGGACAGTTTTCTCTCGAAAGGATAGGTAAGAATACCACTTCATAAGGAAATACAGTTTTGCAGAGTAAAGACATATATGTACGCATTGGAAACTCTTTACGAGAAGAAATAACGCATAGTACAAAATTAGCTTGTATCTCCAAAACTACACGTTGTATCTCGAAAAGAATTGTTGTGGCGTGTACGTCTTAACATGTAGCATCTAAAGAGAACCAAAAGGAGAATTTTCTTTCGTCAAAATTTTTCAGAAAATCACGTTTTAAGGAAATCCCGGATCGTGCGAAATTATCTTGTTTTTCCTAAACAACACGTTGTAAGTCGAAAAGCTTTCATGTTGCGTGTATGTCTAAGTGTGTAGCCTCAAAAGAGAAGGCACAGGACAGTTTTCTCTCGAAAGGATATGTAAGAATACCACTTCATAAGGAAATACAGTTTTGCAGAGTAAAGACATATACGTACGCATTGGAAACTCTTTAAGAGAAGAAATAACGCATAGTACAAAATTAGCTTGTATCTCCAAAACTACAGGTTGTATCTCGAAAAGAATTGTTGTGGCGTGTACGTCTTAACATGTAGCATCTAAAGAGAACCAAAAGGAGAATTTTCTTTCGTCAAAATTTTTCAGAAAATCACGTTTTAAGGAAATCCCGCATCGTGCGAAATTATCTTGTTTTTCCTAAACAACACGTTGTAAGTCGAAAAGCTTTCATGTTGCGTGTATGTCTAAGTGTGTAGCCTCAAAAGAGAAGGCACAGGACAGTTTTCTCTCGAAAGGATATGTAAGAATACCACTTCATAAGGAAATACAGTTTTGCAGAGTAAAGACATATACGTACGCATTGGAAACTCTTTACGAGAAGAAATAACGCATAGTACAAAATTAGCTTGTATCTCCAAAACTACACGTTGTATCTCGAAAAGAATTGTTGTGGCGTGTACGTCTTAACATGTAGCATCTAAAGAGAACCAAAAGGAGAATTTTCTTTCGTCAAAATTTTTCAGAAAATCACGTTTTAAGGAAATCCCGCATCGTGCGAAATTATCTTGTTTTTCCTAAACAACACGTTGTAAGTCGAAAAGCTTTCATGTTGCGTGTATGTCTAAGTGTGTAGCCTCAAAAGAGAAGGCACAGGACAGTTTTCTCTCGAAAGGATATGTAAGAATACCACTTCATAAGGAAATACAGTTTTGCAGAGTAAAGACATATACGTAAGCATTGGAAACTCTTTACGAGAAGAAATAACGCATAGTACAAAATTAGCTTGTATCTCCAAAACTACACGTTGTATCTCGAAAAGAATTGTTGTGGCGTGTATGTCTTAACATGTAGCATCTAAAGAGAACCAAAAGGAGAATTTTCTTTCGTCAAAATTTTTCAGAAAATCACGTTTTAAGGAAATCCCGCATCGTGCGAAATTATCTTGTTTTTCCTAAACAACACGTTGTAAGTCGAAAAGCTTTCATGTTGCGTGTATCTCTAAGTGTGTAGCCTCAAAAGAGAAGGCACAGGACAGTTTTCTCTCGAAAGGATATGTAAGAATACCACTTCATAAGGAAATACAGTTTTGCAGAGTAAAGACATATACGTACGCATTGGAAACTCTTTACGAGAAGAAATAACGCATAGTACAAAATTAGCTTGTATCTCCAAAACTACACGTTGTATCTCGAAAAGAATTGTTGTGGCGTGTACGTCTTAACATGTAGCATCTAAAGAGAACCAAAAGGAGAATTTTCTTTCGTCAAAATTTTTCAGAAAATCACGTTTTAAGGAAATCCCGCATCGTGCGAAATTATCTTGTTTTTCCTAAACAACACGTTGTAAGTCGAAAAGCTTTCATGTTGCGTGTATGTCTAAGTGTGTAGCCTCAAAAGAGAAGGCACAGGACAGTTTTCTCTCGAAAGGATATGTAAGAATACCACTTCATAAGGAAATACAGTTTTGCAGAGTAAAGACATATACGTACGCATTGGAAACTCTTTAAGAGAAGAAATAACGCATCGTACAAAATTAGCTTGTATCTCCAAAACTACACGTTGTATCTCGAAAAGAATTGTTGTGGCGTGTACGTCTTAACATGTAGCATCTAAAGAGAACCAAAAGGAGAATTTTCTTTCGTCAAAATTTTTTAGAAAATCACGTTTTAAGGAAATCCCGCATCGTGCGAAATTATCTTGTTTTTCCTAAACAACACGTTGTAAGTCGAAAAGCTTTCATGTTGCGTGTATGTCTAAGTGTGTAGCCTCAAAAGAGAAGGCACAGGACAGTTTTCTCTCGAAAGGATATGTAAGAATACCACTTCATAAGGAAATACAGTTTTGCAGAGTAAAGACATATATGTACGCATTGGAAACTCTTTACGAGAAGAAATAACGCATAGTACAAAATTAGTTTGTATCTCCAAAACTACACGTTGTATCTCGAAAAGAATTGTTGTGGCGTGTACGTCTTAACATGTAGCATCTAAAGAGAACCAAAAGGAGAATTTTCTTTCGTCAAAATTTTTCAGAAAATCACGTTTTAAGGAAATCCCGCATCGTGCGAAATTATCTTGTTTTTCCTAAACAACACGTTGTAAGTCGAAAAGCTTTCATGTTGCGTGTATGTCTAAGTGTGTAGCCTCAAAAGAGAAGGCACAGGACAGTTTTCTCTCGAAAGGATATGTAAGAATACCACTTCATAAGGAAATACAGTTTTGCAGAGTAAAGACATATACGTAAGCATTGGAAACTCTTTACGAGAAGAAATAACGCATAGTACAAAATTAGCTTGTATCTCCAAAACTACACGTTGTATCTCGAAAAGAATTGTTGTGGCGTGTACGTCTTAACATGTAGCATCTAAAGAGAACCAAAAGGAGAATTTTCTTTCGTCAAAATTTTTCAGAAAATCACGTTTTAAGGAAATCCCGCATCGTGCGAAATTATCTTGTTTTTCCTAAACAACACGTTGTAAGTCGAAAAGCTTTCATGTTGCGTGTATGTCTAAGTGTGTAGCCTCAAAAGAGAAGGCACAGGACAGTTTTCTCTCGAAAGGATATGTAAGAATACCACTTCATAAGGAAATACAGTTTTGCAGAGTAAAGACATATACGTACGCATTGGAAACTCTTTACGAGAAGAAATAACGCATAGTACAAAATTAGCTTGTATCTCCAAAACTACACGTTGTATCTCGAAAAGAATTGTTGTGGCGTGTACGTCTTAACATGTAGCATCTAAAGAGAACCAAAAGGAGAATTTTCTTTCGTCAAAATTTTTCAGAAAATCACGTTTTAAGGAAATCCCGCATCGTGCGAAATTATCTTGTTTTTCCTAAACAACACGTTGTAAGTCGAAAAGCTTTCATGTTGCGTGTATGTCTAAATGTGTAGCCTCAAAAGAGAAGGCACAGGACAGTTTTCTCTCGAAAGGATATGTAAGAATACCACTTCATAAGGAAATACAGTTTTGCAGAGTAAAGACATATACGTACGCATTGGAAACTCTTTACGAGAAGAAATAACGCATAGTACAAAATTAGCTTGTATCTCCAAAACTACACGTTGTATCTCGAAAAGAATTGTTGTGGCGTGTACGTCTTAACATGTAGCATCTAAAGAGAACCAAAAGGAGAATTTTCTTTCGTCAAAATTTTTCAGAAAATCACGTTTTAAGGAAATCCCGCATCGTGCAAAATTATCTTGTTTTTCCTAAACAACACGTTGTAAGTCGAAAAGCTTTCATGTTGCGTGTATGTCTAAGTGTGTAGCCTCAAAAGAGAAGGCACAGGACAGTTTTCTCTCGAAAGGATATGTAAGAATACCACTTCATAAGGAAATACAGTTTTGCAGAGTAAAGACATATATGTACGCATTGGAAACTCTTTACGAGAAGAAATAACGCATCGTACAAAATTAGCCTGTATCTCGAAAACTACACGTTGTATCTCGAAAAGAATTGTTGTGGCATGTACGTCTTAACATGTAGCATCTAAAGAGAACCAAAAGGAGAATTTTCTTTCGTCAAAATTTTTCAGAAAATCACGTTTTAAGGAAATCCCGCATCGTGCGAAATTATCTTGTTTTTCCTAAACAACACGTTGTAAGTCGAACAGCTTTCATGTTGCGTGTATGTCTAAGTGTGTAGCCTCAAAAGAGAAGGCACAGGACAGTTTTCTCTCAAAAGGATATGTAAGAATACCACTTCATAAGGAAATACAGTTTTGCAGAGTAAAGACATATACGTACGCATTGGAAACTTTTAAGAGAAGAAATAAGGCATAGTACAAAATTAGCTTGTATCTCCAAAACTACACGTTGTATCTCGAAAAGAATTGCTGTGGCGTGTACGTCTTAACATGTAGCATCTAAAGAGAACCAAAAGGAGAATTTTCTTTCGTCAAAATTTTTCAGAAAATCACGTTTTAAGGAAATCCCGCATCGTGCGAAATTATCTTGTTTTTCCTAAACAACACGTTGTAAGTCGAAAAGCTTTCATGTTGCGTGTATGTCTAAGTGTGTAGCCTCAAAAGAGAAGGCACAGGACAGTTTTCTCTCGAAAGGATATGTAAGAATACCACTTCATAAGGAAATACAGTTTTGCAGAGTAAAGACATATACGTACGCATTGGAAACTCTTTACGAGAAGAAATAACGCATAGTACAAAATTAGCTTGTATCTCCAAAACTACACGTTGTATCTCGAAAAGAATTGTTGTGGCGTGTACGTCTTAACATGTAGCATCTAAAGAGAACCAAAAGGAGAATTTTCTTTCGTCAAAATTTTTCAGAAAATCACGTTTTAAGGAAATCCCGCATCGTGCGAAATTATCTTGTTTTTCCTAAACAACACGTTGTAAGTCGAAAAGCTTTCATGTTGCGTGTATGTCTAAGTGTGTAGCCTCAAAAGAGAAGGCACAGGACAGTTTTCTCTCGAAAGGATATGTAAGAATACCACTTCATAAGGAAATACAGTTTTGCAGAGTAAAGACATATACGTACGCATTGGAAACTCTTTACGAGAAGAAATAACGCATAGTACAAAATTAGCTTGTATCTCCAAAACTACACGTTGTATCTCGAAAAGAATTGTTGTGGCGTGTACGTCTTAACATGTAGCATCTAAAGAGAACCAAAAGGAGAATTTTCTTTCGTCAAAATTTTTCAGAAAATCACGTTTTAAGGAAATCCCGCATCGTGCGAAATTATCTTGTTTTTCCTAAACAACACGTTGTAAGTCGAAAAGCTTTCATGTTGCGTGTATGTCTAAGTGTGTAGCCTCAAAAGAGAAGGCACAGGACAGTTTTCTCTCGAAAGGATATGTAAGAATACCACTTCATAAGGAAATACAGTTTTGCAGAGTAAAGACATATACGTACGCATTGGAAACTCTTTACGAGAAGAAATAACGCATAGTACAAAATTAGCTTGTATCTCCAAAACTACACGTTGTATCTCGAAAAGAATTGTTGTGGCGTGTATGTCTTAACATGTAGCATCTAAAGAGAACCAAAAGGAGAATTTTCTTTCGTCAAAATTTTTCAGAAAATCACGTTTTAAGGAAATCCCGCATCGTGCGAAATTATCTTGTTTTTCCTAAACAACACGTTGTAAGTCGAAAAGCTTTCATGTTGCGTGTATCTCTAAGTGTGTAGCCTCAAAAGAGAAGGCACAGGACAGTTTTCTCTCGAAAGGATATGTAAGAATACCACTTCATAAGGAAATACAGTTTTGCAGAGTAAAGACATATACGTACGCATTGGAAACTCTTTACGAGAAGAAATAACGCATAGTACAAAATTAGCTTGTATCTCCAAAACTACACGTTGTATCTCGAAAAGAATTGTTGTGGCGTGTACGTCTTAACATGTAGCATCTAAAGAGAACCAAAAGGAGAATTTTCTTTCGTCAAAATTTTTCAGAAAATCACGTTTTAAGGAAATCCCGCATCGTGCGAAATTATCTTGTTTTTCCTAAACAACACGTTGTAAGTCGAAAAGCTTTCATGTTGCGTGTATGTCTAAGTGTGTAGCCTCAAAAGAGAAGGCACAGGACAGTTTTCTCTCGAAAGGATATGTAAGAATACCACTTCATAAGGAAATACAGTTTTGCAGAGTAAAGACATATACGTACGCATTGGAAACTCTTTAAGAGAAGAAATAACGCATCGTACAAAATTAGCTTGTATCTCCAAAACTACACGTTGTATCTCGAAAAGAATTGTTGTGGCGTGTACGTCTTAACATGTAGCATCTAAAGAGAACCAAAAGGAGAATTTTCTTTCGTCAAAATTTTTTAGAAAATCACGTTTTAAGGAAATCCCGCATCGTGCGAAATTATCTTGTTTTTCCTAAACAACACGTTGTAAGTCGAAAAGCTTTCATGTTGCGTGTATGTCTAAGTGTGTAGCCTCAAAAGAGAAGGCACAGGACAGTTTTCTCTCGAAAGGATATGTAAGAATACCACTTCATAAGGAAATACAGTTTTGCAGAGTAAAGACATATATGTACGCATTGGAAACTCTTTAAGAGAAGAAATAACGCATAGTACAAAATTAGTTTGTATCTCCAAAACTACACGTTGTATCTCGAAAAGAATTGTTGTGGCGTGTACGTCTTAACATGTAGCATCTAAAGAGAACCAAAAGGAGAATTTTCTTTCGTCAAAATTTTTCAGAAAATCACGTTTTAAGGAAATCCCGCATCGTGCGAAATTATCTTGTTTTTCCTAAACAACACGTTGTAAGTCGAAAAGCTTTCATGTTGCGTGTATGTCTAAGTGTGTAGCCTCAAAAGAGAAGGCACAGGACAGTTTTCTCTCGAAAGGATATGTAAGAATACCACTTCATAAGGAAATACAGTTTTGCAGAGTAAAGACATATACGTAAGCATTGGAAACTCTTTACGAGAAGAAATAACGCATAGTACAAAATTAGCTTGTATCTCCAAAACTACACGTTGTATCTCGAAAAGAATTGTTGTGGCGTGTACGTCTTAACATGTAGCATCTAAAGAGAACCAAAAGGAGAATTTTCTTTCGTCAAAATTTTTCAGAAAATCACGTTTTAAGGAAATCCCGCATCGTGCGAAATTATCTTGTTTTTCCTAAACAACACGTTGTAAGTCGAAAAGCTTTCATGTTGCGTGTATGTCTAAGTGTGTAGCCTCAAAAGAGAAGGCACAGGACAGTTTTCTCTCGAAAGGATATGTAAGAATACCACTTCATAAGGAAATACAGTTTTGCAGAGTAAAGACATATACGTACGCATTGGAAACTCTTTACGAGAAGAAATAACGCATAGTACAAAATTAGCTTGTATCTCCAAAACTACACGTTGTATCTCGAAAAGAATTGTTGTGGCGTGTACGTCTTAACATGTAGCATCTAAAGAGAACCAAAAGGAGAATTTTCTTTCGTCAAAATTTTTCAGAAAATCACGTTTTAAGGAAATCCCGCATCGTGCGAAATTATCTTGTTTTTCCTAAACAACACGTTGTAAGTCGAAAAGCTTTCATGTTGCGTGTATGTCTAAGTGTGTAGCCTCAAAAGAGAAGGCACAGGACAGTTTTCTCTCGAAAGGATATGTAAGAATACCACTTCATAAGGAAATACAGTTTTGCAGAGTAAAGACATATACGTACGCATTGGAAACTCTTTAAGAGAAGAAATAACGCATAGTACAAAATTAGTTTGTATCTCCAAAACTACACGTTGTATCTCGAAAAGAATTGTTGTGGCGTGTACGTCTTAACATGTAGCATCTAAAGAGAACCAAAAGGAGAATTTTCTTTCGTCAAAATTTTTCAGAAAATCACGTTTTAAGGAAATCCCGCATCGTGCGAAATTATCTTGTTTTTCCTAAACAACACGTTGTAAGTCGAAAAGCTTTCATGTTGCGTGTATGTCTAAGTGTGTAGCCTCAAAAGAGAAGGCACAGGACAGTTTTCTCTCGAAAGGATATGTAAGAATACCACTTCATAAGGAAATACAGTTTTGCAGAGTAAAGACATATACGTACGCATTGGAAACTCTTTAAGAGAAGAAATAACGCATAGTACAAAATTAGTTTGTATCTCCAAAACTACACGTTGTATCTCGAAAAGAATTGTTGTGGCGTGTACGTCTTAACATGTAGCATCTAAAGAGAACCAAAAGGAGAATTTTCTTACGTCAAAATTTTTCAGAAAATCACGTTTTAAGGAAATCCCGCATCGTGCAAAATTATCTTGTTTTTCCTAAACAACACGTTGTAAGTCGAAAAGCTTTCATGTTGCGTGTATGTCTAAGTGTGTAGCCTCAAAAGAGAAGGCACAGGACAGTTTTCTCTCGAAAGGATATGTAAGAATACCACTTCATAAGGAAATACTGTTTTGCAGAGTAAAGACATATATGTACGCATTGGAAACTCTTTACGAGAAGAAATAACGCATCGTACAAAATTAGCTTGTATCTCGAAAACTACACGTTGTATCTCGAAAAGAATTGTTGTGGCATGTACGTCTTAACATGTAGCATCTAAAGAGAACCAAAAGGAGAATTTTCTTTCGTCAAAATTTTTCAGAAAATCACGTTTTAAGGAAATCCCGCATCGTGCGAAATTATCTTGTTTTTCCTAAACAACACGTTGTAAGTCGAAAAGCTTTCATGTTGCGTGTATGTCTAAGTGTGTAGCCTCAAAAGAGAAGGCACAGGACAGTTTTCTCTCGAAAGGATATGTAAGAATACCACTTCATAAGGAAATACAGTTTTGCAGAGTAAAGATATATACGTACGCATTGGAAACTCTTTACGAGAAGAAATAACGCATCGTACAAAATTAGCTTGTATCTCCAAAACTACACGTTGTATCTCGAAAAGAATTGTTGTGGCGTGTACGTCTTAACATGTAGCATCTAAAGAGAACCAAAAGGAGAATTTTCTTTCGTCAAAATTTTTCAGAAAATCACGTTTTAAGGAAATCCCGCATCGTGCGAAATTATCTTGTTATTCCTAAACAACACGTTGTAAGTCGAACAGCTTTCATGTTGCGTGTATGTCTAAGTGTGTAGCCTCAAAAGAGAAGGCACAGGACAGTTTTCTCTCAAAAGGATATGTAAGAATACCACTTCATAAGGAAATACAGTTTTGCAGAGTAAAGACATATACGTACGATTTGGAAACTCTTTACGAGAAGAAATAACGCATAGTACAAAATTAGCTTGTATCTCCAAAACTACACGTTGTATCTCGAAAAGAATTGCTGTGGCGTGTACGTCTTAACATGTAGCATCTAAAGAGAACCAAAAGGAGAATTTTCTTTCGTCAAAATTTTTCAGAAAATCACGTTTTAAGGAAATCCCGCATCGTGCGAAATTATCTTGTTTTTCCTAAACAACACGTTGTAAGTCGAAAAGCTTTCATTTTGCGTGTATGTCTAA
Organism: Apodemus sylvaticus; assembly: GCF_947179515.1. Lineage (NCBI taxonomy): Eukaryota > Metazoa > Chordata > Mammalia > Rodentia > Muridae > Apodemus > Apodemus sylvaticus. Next base: position 376,458 of record NW_026263448.1, read on the forward strand.
GTGTGTAGCCTCAAAAGAGAAGGCACAGGACAGTTTTCTCTCGAAAGGATATGTAAGAATACCACTTCATAAGGAAATACAGTTTTGCAGAGTAAAGACATATACGTACGCATTGGAAACTCTTTACGAGAAGAAATAACGCATCGTACAAAATTAGCTTGTATCTCCAAAACTACACGTTGTATCTCGAAAAGAATTGTTGTGGCGTGTACGTCTTAACATGTAGCATCTAAAGAGAACCAAAAGGAGAATTTTCTTTCGTCAAAATTTTTCAGAAAATCACGTTTTAAGGAAATCCCGCATCGTGCGAAATTATCTTGTTTTTCCTAAACAACACGTTGTAAGTCGAAAAGCTTTCATGTTGCGTGTATGTCTAAGTGTGTAGCCTCAAAAGAGAAGGCACAGGACAGTTTTCTCTCGAAAGGATATGTAAGAATACCACTTCATAAGGAAATACAGTTTTGCAGAGTAAAGACATATACGTACGCATTGGAAACTCTTTAAGAGAAGAAATAAGGCATAGTACAAAATTAGCTTGTATCTCCAAAACTACACGTTGTATCTCGAAAAGAATTGTTGTGGCGTGTACGTCTTAACATGTAGCATCTAAAGAGAACCAAAAGGAGAATTTTCTTTCGTCAAAATTTTTCAGAAAATCACGTTTTAAGGAAATCCCGCATCGTGCGAAATTATCTTGTTTTTCCTAAACAACACGTTGTAAGTCGAACAGCTTTCATGTTGCGTGTATGTCTAAGTGTGTAGCCTCAAAAGAGAAGGCACAGGACAGTTTTCTCTCGAAAGGATATGTAAGAATACCACTTCATAAGGAAATACAGTTTTGCAGAGTAAAGACATATACGTACGCATTGGAAACTCTTTACGAGAAGAAATAACGCATAGTACAAAATTAGCTTGTATCTCCAAAACTACACGTTGTATCTCGAAAAGAATTGTTGTGGCGTGTACGTCTTAACATGTAGCATCTAAAGAGAACCAAAAGGAGAATTTTCTTTCGTCAAAATTTTTCAGAAAATCACGTTTTAAGGAAATCCCGCATCGTGCGAAATTATCTTGTTTTTCCTAAACAACACGTTGTAAGTCGAAAAGCTTTCATGTTGCGTGTATGTCTAAGTGTGTAGCCTCAAAAGAGAAGGCACAGGACAGTTTTCTCTCGAAAGGATATGTAAGAATACCACTTCATAAGGAAATACAGTTTTGCAGAGTAAAGACATATACGTACGCATTGGAAACTCTTTACGAGAAGAAATAACGCATCGTACAAAATTAGCTTGTATCTCCAAAACTACACGTTGTATCTCGAAAAGAATTGTTGTGGCGTGTACGTCTTAACATGTAGCATCTAAAGAGAACCAAAAGGAGAATTTTCTTTCGTCAAAATTTTTCAGAAAATCACGTTTTAAGGAAATCCCGCATCGTGCGAAATTATCTTGTTTTTCCTAAACAACACGTTGTAAGTCGAAAAGCTTTCATGTTGCGTGTATGTCTAAGTGTGTAGCCTCAAAAGAGAAGGCACAGGACAGTTTTCTCTCGAAAGGATATGTAAGAATACCACTTCATAAGGAAATACAGTTTTGCAGAGTAAAGACATATACGTACGCATTGGAAACTCTTTACGAGAAGAAATAACGCATAGTACAAAATTAGCTTGTATCTCCAAAACTACACGTTGTATCTCGAAAAGAATTGTTGTGGCGTGTACGTCTTAACATGTAGCATCTAAAGAGAACCAAAAGGAGAATTTTCTTTCGTCAAAATTTTTCAGAAAATCACGTTTTAAGGAAATCCCGCATCGTGCGAAATTATCTTGTTTTTCCTAAACAACACGTTGTAAGTCGAAAAGCTTTCATGTTGCGTGTATGTCTAAGTGTGTAGCCTCAAAAGAGAAGGCACAGGACAGTTTTCTCTCGAAAGGATATGTAAGAATACCACTTCATAAGGAAATACAGTTTTGCAGAGTAAAGACATATATGTACGCATTGGAAACTCTTTACGAGAAGAAATAACGCATAGTACAAAATTAGCTTGTATCTCCAAAACTACACGTTGTATCTCGAAAAGAATTGTTGTGGCGTGTACGTCTTAACATGTAGCATCTAAAGAGAACCAAAAGGAGAATTTTCTTTCGTCAAAATTTTTCAGAAAATCACGTTTTAAGGAAATCCCGCATCGTGCGAAATTATCTTGTTTTTCCTAAACAACACGTTGTAAGTCGAAAAGCTTTCATGTTGCGTGTATGTCTAAGTGTGTAGCCTCAAAAGAGAAGGCACAGGACAGTTTTCTCTCGAAAGGATATGTAAGAATACCACTTCATAAGGAAATACAGTTTTGCAGAGTAAAGACATATACGTACGCATTGGAAACTCTTTAAGAGAAGAAATAACGCATAGTACAAAATTAGCTTGTATCTCCAAAACTACACGTTGTATCTCGAAAAGAATTGTTGTGGCGTGTACGTCTTAACATGTAGCATCTAAAGAGAACCAAAAGGAGAATTTTCTTTCGTCAAAATTTTTCAGAAAATCACGTTTTAAGGAAATCCCGCATCGTGCGAAATTATCTTGTTTTTCCTAAACAACACGTTGTAAGTCGAAAAGCTTTCATGTTGCGTGTATGTCTAAGTGTGTAGCCTCAAAAGAGAAGGCACAGGACAGTTTTCTCTCGAAAGGATATGTAAGAATACCACTTCATAAGGAAATACAGTTTTGCAGAGTAAAGACATATACGTACGCATTGGAAACTCTTTAAGAGAAGAAATAACGCATCGTACAAAATTAGCTTGTATCTCGAAAACTACACGTTGTATCTCGAAAAGAATTGTTGTGGCGTGTACGTCTTAACATGTAGCATCTAAAGAGAACCAAAAGGAGAATTTTCTTTCGTCAAAATTTTTCAGAAAATCACGTTTTAAGGAAATCCCGCATCGTGCGAAATTATCTTGTTTTTCCTAAACAACACGTTGTAAGTCGAAAAGCTTTCATGTTGCGTGTATGTCTAAGTGTGTAGCCTCAAAAGAGAAGGCACAGGACAGTTTTCTCTCGAAAGGATATGTAAGAATACCACTTCATAAGGAAATACAGTTTTGCAATGTAAAGACATATACGTACGCATTGGAAACTCTTTACGAGAAGAAATAACGCATCGTACAAAATTAGCTTGTATCTCCAAAACTACACGTTGTATCTCGAAAAGAATTGTTGTGGCGTGTACGTCTTAACATGTAGCATCTAAAGAGAACCAAAAGGAGAATTTTCTTTCGTCAAAATTTTTCAGAAAATCACGTTTTAAGGAAATCCCGCATCGTGCGAAATTATCTTGTTTTTCCTAAACAACACGTTGTAAGTCGAAAAGCTTTCATGTTGCGTGTATGTCTAAGTGTGTAGCCTCAAAAGAGAAGGCACAGGACAGTTTTCTCTCGAAAGGATATGTAAGAATACCACTTCATAAGGAAATACAGTTTTGCAGAGTAAAGACATATACGTACGCATTGGAAACTCTTTAAGAGAAGAAATAAGGCATAGTACAAAATTAGCTTGTATCTCCAAAACTACACGTTGTATCTCGAAAAGAATTGTTGTGGCGTGTACGTCTTAACATGTAGCATCTAAAGAGAACCAAAAGGAGAATTTTCTTTCGTCAAAATTTTTCAGAAAATCACGTTTTAAGGAAATCCCGCATCGTGCGAAATTATCTTGTTTTTCCTAAACAACACGTTGTAAGTCGAAAAGCTTTCATGTTGCGTGTATGTCTAAGTGTGTAGCCTCAAAAGAGAAGGCACAGGACAGTTTTCTCTCGAAAGGATATATAAGAATACCACTTCATAAGGAAATACAGTTTTGCAGAGTAAAGACATATACGTACGCATTGGAAACTCTTTACGAGAAGAAATAACGCATCGTACAAAATTAGCTTGTATCTCCAAAACTACACGTTGTATCTCGAAAAGAATTGTTGTGGCGTGTACGTCTTAACATGTAGCATCTAAAGAGAACCAAAAGGAGAATTTTCTTTCGTCAAAATTTTTCAGAAAATCACGTTTTAAGGAAATCCCGCATCGTGCGAAATTATCTTGTTTTTCCTAAACAACACGTTGTAAGTCGAAAAGCTTTCATGTTGCGTGTATGTCTAAGTGTGTAGCCTCAAAAGAGAAGGCACAGGACAGTTTTCTCTCGAAAGGATATGTAAGAATACCACTTCATAAGGAAATACAGTTTTGCAGAGTAAAGACATATACGTACGCATTGGAAACTTTTAAGAGAAGAAATAAGGCATAGTACAAAATTAGCTTGTATCTCCAAAACTACACGTTGTATCTCGAAAAGAATTGCTGTGGCGTGTACGTCTTAACATGTAGCATCTAAAGAGAACCAAAAGGAGAATTTTCTTTCGTCAAAATTTTTCAGAAAATCACGTTTTAAGGAAATCCCGCATCGTGCGAAATTATCTTGTTTTTCCTAAACAACACGTTGTAAGTCGAAAAGCTTTCATGTTGCGTGTATGTCTAAGTGTGTAGCCTCAAAAGAGAAGGCACAGGACAGTTTTCTCTCGAAAGGATATGTAAGAATACCACTTCATAAGGAAATACAGTTTTGCAGAGTAAAGACATATATGTACGCATTGGAAACTCTTTACGAGAAGAAATAACGCATAGTACAAAATTAGCTTGTATCTCCAAAACTACACGTTGTATCTCGAAAAGAATTGTTGTGGCGTGTACGTCTTAACATGTAGCATCTAAAGAGAACCAAAAGGAGAATTTTCTTTCGTCAAAATTTTTCAGAAAATCACGTTTTAAGGAAATCCCGGATCGTGCGAAATTATCTTGTTTTTCCTAAACAACACGTTGTAAGTCGAAAAGCTTTCATGTTGCGTGTATGTCTAAGTGTGTAGCCTCAAAAGAGAAGGCACAGGACAGTTTTCTCTCGAAAGGATATGTAAGAATACCACTTCATAAGGAAATACAGTTTTGCAGAGTAAAGACATATACGTACGCATTGGAAACTCTTTAAGAGAAGAAATAACGCATAGTACAAAATTAGCTTGTATCTCCAAAACTACACGTTGTATCTCGAAAAGAATTGTTGTGGCGTGTACGTCTTAACATGTAGCATCTAAAGAGAACCAAAAGGAGAATTTTCTTTCGTCAAAATTTTTCAGAAAATCACGTTTTAAGGAAATCCCGCATCGTGCGAAATTATCTTGTTTTTCCTAAACAACACGTTGTAAGTCGAAAAGCTTTCATGTTGCGTGTATGTCTAAGTGTGTAGCCTCAAAAGAGAAGGCACAGGACAGTTTTCTCTCGAAAGGATATGTAAGAATACCACTTCATAAGGAAATACAGTTTTGCAGAGTAAAGACATATACGTACGCATTGGAAACTCTTTACGAGAAGAAATAACGCATCGTACAAAATTAGCTTGTATCTCCAAAACTACACGTTGTATCTCGAAAAGAATTGTTGTGGCGTGTACGTCTTAACATGTAGCATCTAAAGAGAACCAAAAGGAGAATTTTCTTTCGTCAAAATTTTTCAGAAAATCACGTTTTAAGGAAATCCCGCATCGTGCGAAATTATCTTGTTTTTCCTAAACAACACGTTGTAAGTCGAAAAGCTTTCATGTTGCGTGTATGTCTAAGTGTGTAGCCTCAAAAGAGAAGGCACAGGACAGTTTTCTCTCGAAAGGATATGTAAGAATACCACTTCATAAGGAAATACAGTTTTGCAGAGTAAAGACATATACGTACGCATTGGAAACTTTTAAGAGAAGAAATAAGGCATAGTACAAAATTAGCTTGTATCTCCAAAACTACACGTTGTATCTCGAAAAGAATTGCTGTGGCGTGTACGTCTTAACATGTAGCATCTAAAGAGAACCAAAAGGAGAATTTTCTTTCGTCAAAATTTTTCAGAAAATCACGTTTTAAGGAAATCCCGCATCGTGCGAAATTATCTTGTTTTTCCTAAACAACACGTTGTAAGTCGAAAAGCTTTCATGTTGCGTGTATGTCTAAGTGTGTAGCCTCAAAAGAGAAGGCACAGGACAGTTTTCTCTCGAATGGATATGTAAGAATACCACTTCATAAGGAAATACAGTTTTGCAGAGTAAAGACATATATGTACGCATTGGAAACTCTTTACGAGAAGAAATAACGCATAGTACAAAATTAGCTTGTATCTCCAAAACTACACGTTGTATCTCGAAAAGAATTGTTGTGGCGTGTACGTCTTAACATGTAGCATCTAAAGAGAACCAAAAGGAGAATTTTCTTTCGTCAAAATTTTTCAGAAAATCACGTTTTAAGGAAATCCCGGATCGTGCGAAATTATCTTGTTTTTCCTAAACAACACGTTGTAAGTCGAAAAGCTTTCATGTTGCGTGTATGTCTAAGTGTGTAGCCTCAAAAGAGAAGGCACAGGACAGTTTTCTCTCGAAAGGATATGTAAGAATACCACTTCATAAGGAAATACAGTTTTGCAGAGTAAAGACATATACGTACGCATTGGAAACTCTTTAAGAGAAGAAATAACGCATAGTACAAAATTAGCTTGTATCTCCAAAACTACACGTTGTATCTCGAAAAGAATTGTTGTGGCGTGTACGTCTTAACATGTAGCATCTAAAGAGAACCAAAAGGAGAATTTTCTTTCGTCAAAATTTTTCAGAAAATCACGTTTTAAGGAAATCCCGCATCCTGCGAAATTATCTTGTTTTTCCTAAACAACACGTTGTAAGTCGAAAAGCTTTCATGTTGCGTGTATGTCTAAGTGTGTAGCCTCAAAAGAGAAGGCACAGGACAGTTTTCTCTCGAAAGGATATGTAAGAATACCACTTCATAAGGAAATACAGTTTTGCAGAGTAAAGACATATACGTACGCATTGGAAACTCTTTACGAGAAGAAATAACGCATAGTACAAAATTAGCTTGTATCTCCAAAACTACACGTTGTATCTCGAAAAGAATTGTTGTGGCGTGTACGTCTTAACATGTAGCATCTAAAGAGAACCAAAAGGAGAATTTTCTTTCGTCAAAATTTTTCAGAAAATCACGTTTTAAGGAAATCCCGCATCGTGCGAAATTATCTTGTTTTTCCTAAACAACACGTTGTAAGTCGAAAAGCTTTCATGTTGCGTGTATGTCTAAGTGTGTAGCCTCAAAAGAGAAGGCACAGGACAGTTTTCTCTCGAAAGGATATGTAAGAATACCACTTCATAAGGAAATACAGTTTTGCAGAGTAAAGACATATACGTACGCATTGGAAACTCTTTACGAGAAGAAATAACGCATAGTACAAAATTAGCTTGTATCTCCAAAACTACACGTTGTATCTCGAAAAGAATTGTTGTGGCGTGTACGTCTTAACATGTAGCATCTAAAGAGAACCAAAAGGAGAATTTTCTTTCGTCAAAATTTTTCAGAAAATCACGTTTTAAGGAAATCCCGCATCGTGCGAAATTATCTTGTTTTTCCTAAACAACACGTTGTAAGTCGAAAAGCTTTCATGTTGCGTGTATGTCTAAGTGTGTAGCCTCAAAAGAGAAGGCACAGGACAGTTTTCTCTCGAAAGGATATGTAAGAATACCACTTCATAAGGAAATACAGTTTTGCAGAGTAAAGACATATACGTACGCATTGGAAACTCTTTACGAGAAGAAATAACGCATAGTACAAAATTAGCTTGTATCTCCAAAACTACACGTTGTATCTCGAAAAGAATTGTTGTGGCGTGTACGTCTTAACATGTAGCATCTAAAGAGAACCAAAAGGAGAATTTTCTTTCGTCAAAATTTTTCAGAAAATCACGTTTTAAGGAAATCCCGCATCGTGCGAAATTATCTTGTTTTTCCTAAACAACACGTTGTAAGTCGAAAAGCTTTCATGTTGCGTGTATGTCTAAGTGTGTAGCCTCAAAAGAGAAGGCACAGGACAGTTTTCTCTCGAAAGGATATGTAAGAATACCACTTCATAAGGAAATACAGTTTTGCAGAGTAAAGACATATACGTACGCATTGGAAACTCTTTAAGAGAAGAAATAACGCATCGTACAAAATTAGCTTGTATCTCGAAAACTACACGTTGTATCTCGAAAAGAATTGTTGTGGCGTGTACGTCTTAACATGTAGCATCTAAAGAGAACCAAAAGGAGAATTTTCTTTCGTCAAAATTTTTCAGAAAATCACGTTTTAAGGAAATCCCGCATCGTGCGAAATTATCTTGTTTTTCCTAAGCAACACGTTGTAAGTCGAAAAGCTTTCATGTTGCGTGTATGTCTAAGTGTGTAGCCTCAAAAGAGAAGGCACAGGACAGTTTTCTCTCGAAAGGATATGTAAGAATACCACTTCATAAGGAAATACAGTTTTGCAATGTAAAGACATATACGTACGCATTGGAAACTCTTTACGAGAAGAAATAACGCATCGTACAAAATTAGCTTGTATCTCCAAAACTACACGTTGTATCTCGAAAAGAATTGTTGTGGCGTGTACGTCTTAACATGTAGCATCTAAAGAGAACCAAAAGGAGAATTTTCTTTCGTCAAAATTTTTCAGAAAATCACGTTTTAAGGACATCCCGCATCGTGCGAAATTATCTTGTTTTTCCTAAGCAACACGTTGTAAGTCGAAAAGCTTTCATGTTGCGTGTATGTCTAAGTGTGTAGCCTCAAAAGAGAAGGCACAGGACAGTTTTCTCTCGAAAGGATATGTAAGAATACCACTTCATAAGGAAATACAGTTTTGCAATGTAAAGACATATACGTACGCATTGGAAACTCTTTACGAGAAGAAATAACGCATCGTACAAAATTAGCTTGTATCTCCAAAACTACACGTTGTATCTCGAAAAGAATTGTTGTGGCGTGTACGTCTTAACATGTAGCATCTAAAGAGAACCAAAAGGAGAATTTTCTTTCGTCAAAATTTTTTAGAAAATCACGTTTTAAGGAAATCCCGCATCGTGCGAAATTATCTTGTTTTTCCTAAACAACACGTTGTAAGTCGAAAAGCTTTCATGTTGCGTGTATGTCTAAGTGTGTAGCCTCAAAAGAGAAGGCACAGGACAGTTTTCTCTCGAAAGGATATGTAAGAATACCACTTCATAAGGAAATACAGTTTTGCAGAGTAAAGACATATACGTACGCATTGGAAACTCTTTACGAGAAGAAATAACGCATCGTACAAAATTAGCTTGTATCTCCAAAACTACACGTTGTATCTCGAAAAGAATTGTTGTGGCGTGTACGTCTTAACATGTAGCATCTAAAGAGAACCAAAAGGAGAATTTTCTTTCGTCAAAATTTTTCAGAAAATCACGTTTTAAGGAAATCCCGCATCGTGCGAAATTATCTTGTTTTTCCTAAACAACACGTTGTAAGTCGAAAAGCTTGCATGTTGCGTTTATGTCTAAGTGTGTAGCCTCAAAAGAGAAGGCACAGGACAGTTTTCTCTCGAAAGGATATGTAAGAATACCACTTCATAAGGAAATACAGTTTTGCAGAGTAAAGACATATACGTATGCATTGGAAACTCTTTAAGAGAAGAAATAACGCATCGTACAAAATTAGCTTGTATCTCCAAAACTACACGTTGTATCTCGAAAAGAATTGTTGTGGCGTGTACGTCTTAACATGTAGCATCTAAAGAGAACCAAAAGGAGAATTTTCTTTCGTCAAAATTTTTCAGAAAATCACGTTTTAAGGAAATCCCGCATCGTGCGAAATTATCTTGTTTTTCCTAAACAACACGTTGTAAGTCGAAAAGCTTTCATGTTGCGTGTATGTCTAAGTGTGTAGCCTCAAAAGAGAAGGCACAGGACAGTTTTCTCTCGAAAGGATATGTAAGAATACCACTTCATAAGGAAATACAGTTTTGCAGAGTAAAGACATATACGTACGCATTGGAAACTCTTTACGAGAAGAAATAACGCATCGTACAAAATTAGCTTGTATCTCCAAAACTACACGTTGTATCTCGAAAAGAATTGTTGTGGCGTGTACGTCTTAACATGTAGCATCTAAAGAGAACCAAAAGGAGAATTTTCTTTCGTCAAAATTTTTCAGAAAATCACGTTTTAAGGAAATCCCGCATCGTGCGAAATTATCTTGTTTTTCCTAAACAACACGTTGTAAGTCGAAAAGCTTTCATGTTGCGTGTATGTCTAAGTGTGTAGCCTCAAAAGAGAAGGCACAGGACAGTTTTCTCTCGAAAGGATATGTAAGAATACCACTTCATAAGGAAATACAGTTTTGCAGAGTAAAGACATATACGTACGCATTGGAAACTCTTTACGAGAAGAAATAACGCATCGTACAAAATTAGCTTGTATCTCCAAAACTACACGTTGTATCTCGAAAAGAATTGTTGTGGCGTGTACGTCTTAACATGTAGCATCTAAAGAGAACCAAAAGGAGAATTTTCTTTCGTCAAAATTTTTCAGAAAATCACGTTTTAAGGAAATCCCGCATCGTGCGAAATTATCTTGTTTTTCCTAAACAACACGTTGTAAGTCGAAAAGCTTTCATGTTGCGTGTATGTCTCAGTGTGTAGCCTCAAAAGAGAAGGCACAGGACAGTTTTCTCTCGAAAGGATATGTAAGAATACCACTTCATAAGGAAATACAGTTTTGCAGAGTAAAGACATATACGTACGCATTGGAAACTCTTTACGAGAAGAAATAACGCATCGTACAAAATTAGCTTGTATCTCCAAAACTACACGTTGTATCTCGAAAAGAATTGTTGTGGCGTGTACGTCTTAACATGTAGCATCTAAAGAGAACCAAAAGGAGAATTTTCTTTCGTCAAAATTTTTCAGAAAATCACGTTTTAAGGAAATCCCGCATCGTGCGAAATTATCTTGTTTTTCCTAAACAACACGTTGTAAGTCGAAAAGCTTTCATGTTGCGTGTATGTCTAAGTGTGTAGCCTCAAAAGAGAAGGCACAGGACAGTTTTCTCTCGAATGGATATGTAAGAATACCACTTCATAAGGAAATACAGTTTTGCAGAGTAAAGACATATACGTACGCATTGGAAACTCTTTACGAGAAGAAATAACGCATCGTACAAAATTAGCTTGTATCTCCAAAACTACAGGTTGTATCTCGAAAAGAATTGTTGTGGCGTGTACGTCTTAACATGTAGCATCTAAAGAGAAACAAAAGGAGAATTTTCTTTCGTCAAAATTTTTCAGAAAATCACGTTTTAAGGAAATCCCGCATCGTGCGAAATTATATTGTTTTTCCTAAACAACACGTTGTAAGTCGAAAAGCTTTCATGTTGCGTGTATGTCTAAGTGTGTAGCCTCAAAAGAGAAGGCACAGGACAGTTTTCTCTCGAAAGGATATGTAAGAATACCACTTCATAAGGAAATACAGTTTTGCAGAGTAAAGACATATACGTACGCATTGGAAACTCTTTAAGAGAAGAAATAACGCATCGTACAAAATTAGCTTGTATCTCGAAAACTACACGTTGTATCTCGAAAAGAATTGTTGTGGCGTGTACGTCTTAACATGTAGCATCTAAAGAGAACCAAAAGGAGAATTTTCTTTCGTCAAAATTTTTCAGAAAATCACGTTTTAAGGAAATCCCGCATCGTGCGAAATTATCTTGTTTTTCCTAAACAACACGTTGTAAGTCGAAAAGCTTTCATGTTGCGTGTATGTCTAAGTGTGTAGCCTCAAAAGAGAAGGCACAGGACAGTTTTCTCTCGAAAGGATATGTAAGAATACCACTTCATAAGGAAATACAGTTTTGCAGAGTAAAGACATATACGTACGCATTGGAAACTCTTTACGAGAAGAAATAACGCATAGTACAAAATTAGCTTGTATCTCCAAAACTACACGTTGTATCTCGAAAAGAATTGTTGTGGCGTGTACGTCTTAACATGTAGCATCTAAAGAGAACCAAAAGGAGAATTTTCTTTCGTCAAAATTTTTCAGAAAATCACGTTTTAAGGAAATCCCGCATCGTGCGAAATTATCTTGTTTTTCCTAAACAACACGTTGTAAGTCGAAAAGCTTTCATGTTGCGTGTATGTCTAAGTGTGTAGCCTCAAAAGAGAAGGCACAGGACAGTTTTCTCTCGAAAGGATATGTAAGAATACCACTTCATAAGGAAATACAGTTTTGCAGAGTAAAGACATATACGTACGCATTGGAAACTCTTTACGAGAAGAAATAACGCATAGTACAAAATTAGCTTGTATCTCCAAAACTACACGTTGTATCTCGAAAAGAATTGTTGTGGCGTGTACGTCTTAACATGTAGCATCTAAAGAGAACCAAAAGGAGAATTTTCTTTCGTCAAAATTTTTCAGAAAATCACGTTTTAAGGAAATCCCGCATCGTGCGAAATTATCTTGTTTTTCCTAAACAACACGTTGTAAGTCGAAAAGCTTTCATGTTGCGTGTATGTCTAAGTGTGTAGCCTCAAAAGAGAAGGCACAGGACAGTTTTCTCTCGAAAGGATATGTAAGAATACCACTTCATAAGGAAATACAGTTTTGCAGAGTAAAGACATATACGTACGCATTGGAAACTCTTTACGAGAAGAAATAACGCATAGTACAAAATTAGCTTGTATCTCCAAAACTACACGTTGTATCTCGAAAAGAATTGTTGTGGCGTGTACGTCTTAACATGTAGCATCTAAAGAGAACCAAAAGGAGAATTTTCTTTCGTCAAAATTTTTCAGAAAATCACGTTTTAAGGAAATCCCGCATCGTGCGAAATTATCTTGTTTTTCCTAAACAACACGTTGTAAGTCGAAAAGCTTTCATGTTGCGTGTATGTCTAAGTGTGTAGCCTCAAAAGAGAAGGCACAGGACAGTTTTCTCTCGAAAGGATATGTAAGAATACCACTTCATAAGGAAATACAGTTTTGCAGAGTAAAGACATATACGTACGCATTGGAAACTCTTTACGAGAAGAAATAACGCATAGTACAAAATTAGCTTGTATCTCCAAAACTACACGTTGTATCTCGAAAAGAATTGTTGTGGCGTGTACTTCTTAACATGTAGCATCTAAAGAGAACCAAAAGGAGAATTTTCTTTCGTCAAAATTTTTCAGAAAATCACGTTTTAAGGAAATCCCGCATCGTGCGAAATTATCTTGTTTTTCCTAAACAACACGTTGTAAGTCGAAAAGCTTTCATGTTGCGTGTATGTCTAAGTGTGTAGCCTCAAAAGAGAAGGCACAGGACAGTTTTCTCTCGAAAGGATATGTAAGAATACCACTTCATAAGGAAATACAGTTTTGCAGAGTAAAGACATATACGTACGCATTGGAAACTCTTTACGAGAAGAAATAACGCATAGTACAAAATTAGCTTGTATCTCCAAAACTACACGTTGTATCTCGAAAAGAATTGTTGTGGCGTGTACGTCTTAACATGTAGCATCTAAAGAGAACCAAAAGGACAATTTTCTTTCGTCAAAATTTTTCAGAAAATCACGTTATAAGGAAATCCCGCATCGTGGTGCGAAATTATCTTGTTCTTCCTAAACAACACGTTGTAAGTCGAAAAGCTTTCATGTTGCGTGTATGTCTAAGTGTGTAGCCTCAAAAGAGAAGGCACAGGACAGTTTTCTCTCGAAAGGATATGTAAGAATACCACTTCATAAGGAAATACAGTTTTGCAGAGTAAAGACATATACGTACGCATTGGAAACTCTTTACGAGAAGAAATAACGCATAGTACAAAATTAGCTTGTATCTCCAAAACTACACGTTGTATCTCGAAAAGAATTGTTGTGGCGTGTACGTCTTAATATGTAGCATCTAAAGAGAACCAAAAGGAGAATTTTCTTTCGTCAAAATTTTTCAGAAAATCACGTTTTAAGGAAATCCCGCATCGTGCGAAATTATCTTGTTTTTCCTAAACAACACGTTGTAAGTCGAAAAGCTTTCATGTTGCGTGTATGTCTAAGTGTGTAGCCTCAAAAGAGAAGGCACAGGACAGTTTTCTCTCGAAAGGATATGTAAGAATACCACTTCATAAGGAAATACAGTTTTGCAGAGTAAAGACATATACGTACGCATTGGAAACTCTTTACGAGAAGAAATAACGCATAGTACAAAATTAGCTTGTATCTCCAAAACTACACGTTGTATCTCGAAAAGAATTGTTGTGGCGTGTACGTCTTAACATGTAGCATCTAAAGAGAACCAAAAGGAGAATTTTCTTTCGTCAAAATTTTTCAGAAAATCACGTTTTAAGGAAATCCCGCATCGTGCGAAATTATCTTGTTTTTCCTAAACAACACGTTGTAAGTCGAAAAGCTTTCATGTTGCGTGTATGTCTAAGTGTGTAGCCTCAAAAGAGAAGGCACAGGACAGTTTTCTCTCGAAAGGATATGTAAGAATACCACTTCATAAGGAAATACAGTTTTGCAGAGTAAAGACATATACGTACGCATTGGAAACTCTTTACGAGAAGAAATAACGCATAGTACAAAATTAGCTTGTATCTCCAAAACTACACGTTGTATCTCGAAAAGAATTGTTGTGGCGTGTACGTCTTAACATGTAGCATCTAAAGAGAACCAAAAGGAGAATTTTCTTTCGTCAAAATTTTTCAGAAAATCACGTTTTAAGGAAATCCCGCATCGTGCGAAATTATCTTGTTTTTCCTAAACAACACGTTGTAAGTCGAAAAGCTTTCATGTTGCGTGTATGTCTAAGTGTGTAGCCTCAAAAGAGAAGGCACAGGACAGTTTTCTCTCGAAAGGATATGTAAGAATACCACTTCATAAGGAAATACAGTTTTGCAGAGTAAAGACATATACGTACGCATTGGAAACTCTTTACGAGAAGAAATAACGCATAGTACAAAATTAGCTTGTATCTCCAAAACTACACGTTGTATCTCGAAAAGAATTGTTGTGGCGTGTACGTCTTAACATGTAGCATCTAAAGAGAACCAAAAGGAGAATTTTCTTTCGTCAAAATTTTTCAGAAAATCACGTTTTAAGGAAATCCCGCATCGTGCGAAATTATCTTGTTTTTCCTAAACAACACGTTGTAAGTCGAAAAGCTTTCATGTTGCGTGTATGTCTAAGTGTGTAGCCTCAAAAGAGAAGGCACAGGACAGTTTTCTCTCGAAAGGATATGTAAGAATACCACTTCATAAGGAAATACAGTTTTGCAGAGTAAAGACATATACGTACGCATTGGAAACTCTTTACGAGAAGAAATAACGCATAGTACAAAATTAGCTTGTATCTCCAAAACTACACGTTGTATCTCGAAAAGAATTGTTGTGGCGTGTACGTCTTAACATGTAGCATCTAAAGAGAACCAAAAGGAGAATTTTCTTTCGTCAAAATTTTTCAGAAAATCACGTTTTAAGGAAATCCCGCATCGTGCGAAATTATCTTGTTTTTCCTAAACAACACGTTGTAAGTCGAAAAGCTTTCATGTTGCGTGTATGTCTAAGTGTGTAGCCTCAAAAGAGAAGGCACAGGACAGTTTTCTCTCGAAAGGATATGTAAGAATACCACTTCATAAGGAAATACAGTTTTGCAGAGTAAAGACATATACGTACGCATTGGAAACTACGAGAAGAAATAACGCATAGTACAAAATTAGCTTGTATCTCCAAAACTACACGTTGTATCTCGAAAAGAATTGTTGTGGCGTGTACTTCTTAACATGTAGCATCTAAAGAGAACCAAAAGGAGAATTTTCTTTCGTCAAAATTTTTCAGAAAATCACGTTTTAAGGAAATCCCGCATCGTGCGAAATTATCTTGTTTTTCCTAAACAACACGTTGTAAGTTGAAAAGCTTTCATGTTGCGTGTATGTCTAAGTGTGTAGCCTCAAAAGAGAAGGCACAGGACAGTTTTCTCTCGAAAGGATATGTAAGAATACCACTTCATAAGGAAATACAGTTTTGCAGAGTAAAGACATATACGTACGCATTGGAAACTCTTTACGAGAAGAAATAACGCATAGTACAAAATTAGCTTGTATCTCCAAAACTACACGTTGTATCTCGAAAAGAATTGTTGTGGCGTGTACGTCTTAACATGTAGCATCTAAAGAGAACCAAAAGGACAATTTTCTTTCGTCAAAATTTTTCAGAAAATCACGTTATAAGGAAATCCCGCATCGTGGTGCGAAATTATCTTGTTCTTCCTAAACAACACGTTGTAAGTCGAAAAGCTTTCATGTTGCGTGTATGTCTAAGTGTGTAGCCTCAAAAGAGAAGGCACAGGACAGTTTTCTCTCGAAAGGATATGTAAGAATACCACTTCATAAGGAAATACAGTTTTGCAGAGTAAAGACATATACGTACGCATTGGAAACTCTTTACGAGAAGAAATAACGCATAGTACAAAATTAGCTTGTATCTCCAAAACTACACGTTGTATCTCGAAAAGAATTGTTGTGGCGTGTACGTCTTAACATGTAGCATCTAAAGAGAACCAAAAGGAGAATTTTCTTTCGTCAAAATTTTTCAGAAAATCACGTTTTAAGGAAATCCCGGATCGTGCGAAATTATCTTGTTTTTCCTAAACAACACGTTGTAAGTCGAAAAGCTTTCATGTTGCGTGTATGTCTAAGTGTGTAGCCTCAAAAGAGAAGGCACAGGACAGTTTTCTCTCGAAAGGATATGTAAGAATACCACTTCATAAGGAAATACAGTTTTGCAGAGTAAAGACATATACGTACGCATTGGAAACTCTTTACGAGAAGAAATAACGCATCGTACAAAATTAGCTTGTATCTCCAAAACTACACGTTGTATCTCGAAAAGAATTGTTGTGGCGTGTACGTCTTAACATGTAGCATCTAAAGAGAACCAAAAGGAGAATTTTCTTTCGTCAAAATTTTTCAGAAAATCACGTTTTAAGGAAATCCCGCATCGTGCGAAATTATCTTGTTTTTCCTAAACAACACGTTGTAAGTCGAAAAGCTTTCATGTTGCATGTATGTCTAAGTGTGTAGCCTCAAAAGAGAAGGCACAGGACAGTTTTCTCTCGAAAGGATATGTAAGAATACCACTTCATAAGGAAATACAGTTTTGCAGAGTAAAGACATATACGTACGCATTGGAAACTCTTTACGAGAAGAAATAACGCATAGTACAAAATTAGCTTGTATCTCCAAAACTACACGTTGTATCTCGAAAAGAATTGTTGTGGCGTGTACGTCTTAACATGTAGCATCTAAAGAGAACCAAAAGGAGAATTTTCTTTCGTCAAAATTTTTCAGAAAATCACGTTTTAAGGAAATCCCGCATCGTGCGAAATTATCTTGTTTTTCCTAAACAACACGTTGTAAGTCGAAAAGCTTTCATGTTGCGTGTATGTCTAAGTGTGTAGCCTCAAAAGAGAAGGCACAGGACAGTTTTCTCTCGAAAGGATATGTAAGAATACCACTTCATAAGGAAATACAGTTTTGCAGAGTAAAGACATATACGTACGCATTGGAAACTCTTTACGAGAAGAAATAACGCATAGTACAAAATTAGCTTGTATCTCCAAAACTACACGTTGTATCTCGAAAAGAATTGTTGTGGCGTGTACGTCTTAACATGTAGCATCTAAAGAGAACCAAAAGGACAATTTTCTTTCGTCAAAATTTTTCAGAAAATCACGTTTTAAGGAAATCCCGCATCGTGGTGCGAAATTATCTTGTTTTTCCTAAACAACACGTTGTAAGTCGAAAAGCTTTCATGTTGCGTGTATGTCTAAGTGTGTAGCCTCAAAAGAGAAGGCACAGGACAGTTTTCTCTCGAAAGGATATGTAAGAATACCACTTCATAAGGAAATACAGTTTTGCAGAGTAAAGACATATACGTACGCATTGGAAACTCTTTACGAGAAGAAATAACGCATAGTACAAAATTAGCTTGTATCTCCAAAACTACACGTTGTATCTCGAAAAGAATTGTTGTGGCGTGTACGTCTTAACATGTAGCATCTAAAGAGAACCAAAAGGAGAATTTTCTTTCGTCAAAATTTTTCAGAAAATCACGTTTTAAGGAAATCCCGCATCGTGCGAAATTATCTTGTTTTTCCTAAACAACACGTTGTAAGTCGAAAAGCTTTCATGTTGCGTGTATGTCTAAGTGTGTAGCCTCAAAAGAGAAGGCACAGGACAGTTTTCTCTCGAAAGGATATGTAAGAATACCACTTCATAAGGAAATACAGTTTTGCAGAGTAAAGACATATACGTACGCATTGGAAACTCTTTACGAGAAGAAATAACGCATCGTACAAAATTAGCTTGTATCTCCAAAACTACACGTTGTATCTCGAAAAGAATTGTTGTGGCGTGTACGTCTTAACATGTAGCATCTAAAGAGAACCAAAAGGAGAATTTTCTTTCGTCAAAATTTTTCAGAAAATCACGTTTTAAGGAAATCCCGCATCGTGCGAAATTATCTTGTTTTTCCTAAACAACACGTTGTAAGTCGAAAAGCTTTCATGTTGCGTGTATGTCTAAGTGTGTAGCCTCAAAAGAGAAGGCACAGGACAGTTTTCTCTCGAAAGGATATGTAAGAATACCACTTCATAAGGAAATACAGTTTTGCAGAGTAAAGACATATACGTACGCATTGGAAACTCTTTACGAGAAGAAATAACGCATCGTACAAAATTAGCTTGTATCTCCAAAACTACACGTTGTATCTCGAAAAGAATTGTTGTGGCGTGTACGTCTTAACATGTAGCATCTAAAGAGAACCAAAAGGAGAATTTTCTTTCGTCAAAATTTTTCAGAAAATCACGTTTTAAGGAAATCCCGCATCGTGCGAAATTATCTTGTTTTTCCTAAACAACACGTTGTAAGTCGAAAAGCTTTCATGTTGCGTGTATGTCTAAGTGTGTAGCCTCAAAAGAGAAGGCACAGGACAGTTTTCTCTCGAAAGGATATGTAAGAATACCACTTCATAAGGAAATACAGTTTTGCAGAGTAAAGACATATACGTACGCATTGGAAACTCTTTACGAGAAGAAATAACGCATCGTACAAAATTAGCTTGTATCTCCAAAACTACACGTTGTATCTCGAAAAGAATTGTTGTGGCGTGTACGTCTTAACATGTAGCATCTAAAGAGAACCAAAAGGAGAATTTTCTTTCGTCAAAATTTTTCAGAAAATCACGTTTTAAGGAAATCCCGCATCGTGCGAAATTATCTTGTTTTTCCTAAACAACACGTTGTAAGTCGAAAAGCTTTCATGTTGCGTGTATGTCTAAGTGTGTAGCCTCAAAAGAGAAGGCACAGGACAGTTTTCTCTCGAAAGGATATGTAAGAATACCACTTCATAAGGAAATACAGTTTTGCAGAGTAAAGACATATACGTACGCATTGGAAACTCTTTACGAGAAGAAATAACGCATCGTACAAAATTAGCTTGTATCTCCAAAACTACACGTTGTATCTCGAAAAGAATTGTTGTGGCGTGTACGTCTTAACATGTAGCATCTAAAGAGAACCAAAAGGAGAATTTTCTTTCGTCAAAATTTTTCAGAAAATCACGTTTTAAGGAAATCCCGCATCGTGCGAAATTATCTTGTTTTTCCTAAACAACACGTTGTAAGTCGAAAAGCTTTCATGTTGCGTGTATGTCTAAGTGTGTAGCCTCAAAAGAGAAGGCACAGGACAGTTTTCTCTCGAAAGGATATGTAAGAATACCACTTCATAAGGAAATACAGTTTTGCAGAGTAAAGACATATACGTACGCATTGGAAACTCTTTACGAGAAGAAATAACGCATCGTACAAAATTAGCTTGTATCTCCAAAACTACACGTTGTATCTCGAAAAGAATTGTTGTGGCGTGTACGTCTTAACATGTAGCATCTAAAGAGAACCAAAAGGAGAATTTTCTTTCGTCAAAATTTTTCAGAAAATCACGTTTTAAGGAAATCCCGCATCGTGCGAAATTATCTTGTTTTTCCTAAACAACACGTTGTAAGTCGAAAAGCTTTCATGTTGCGTGTATGTCTAAGTGTGTAGCCTCAAAAGAGAAGGCACAGGACAGTTTTCTCTCGAAAGGATATGTAAGAATACCACTTCATAAGGAAATACAGTTTTGCAGAGTAAAGACATATACGTACGCATTGGAAACTCTTTACGAGAAGAAATAACGCATCGTACAAAATTAGCTTGTATCTCCAAAACTACACGTTGTATCTCGAAAAGAATTGTTGTGGCGTGTACGTCTTAACATGTAGCATCTAAAGAGAACCAAAAGGAGAATTTTCTTTCGTCAAAATTTTTCAGAAAATCACGTTTTAAGGAAATCCCGCATCGTGCGAAATTATCTTGTTTTTCCTAAACAACACGTTGTAAGTCGAAAAGCTTTCATGTTGCGTGTATGTCTAAGTGTGTAGCCTCAAAAGAGAAGGCACAGGACAGTTTTCTCTCGAAAGGATATGTAAGAATACCACTTCATAAGGAAATACAGTTTTGCAGAGTAAAGACATATACGTACGCATTGGAAACTCTTTAAGAGAAGAAATAACGCATCGTACAAAATTAGCTTGTATCTCCAAAACTACACGTTGTATCTCGAAAAGAATTGTTGTGGCGTGTACGTCTTAACATGTAGCATCTAAAGAGAACCAAAAGGAGAATTTTCTTTCGTCAAAATTTTTCAGAAAATCACGTTTTAAGGAAATCCCGCATCGTGCGAAATTATCTTGTTTTTCCTAAACAACACGTTGTAAGTCGAAAAGCTTTCATGTTGCGTGTATGTCTAAGTGTGTAGCCTCAAAAGAGAAGGCACAGGACAGTTTTCTCTCGAAAGGATATGTAAGAATACCACTTCATAAGGAAATACAGTTTTGCAGAGTAAAGACATATACGTACGCATTGGAAACTCTTTACGAGAAGAAATAACGCATCGTACAAAATTAGCTTGTATCTCCAAAACTACACGTTGTATCTCGAAAAGAATTGTTGTGGCGTGTACGTCTTAACATGTAGCATCTAAAGAGAACCAAAAGGAGAATTTTCTTTCGTCAAAATTTTTCAGAAAATCACGTTTTAAGGAAATCCCGCATCGTGCGAAATTATCTTGTTTTTCCTAAACAACACGTTGTAAGTCGAAAAGCTTTCATGTTGCGTGTATGTCTAAGTGTGTAGCCTCAAAAGAGAAGGCACAGGACAGTTTTCTCTCGAAAGGATATGTAAGAATACCACTTCATAAGGAAATACAGTTTTGCAGAGTAAAGACATATACGTACGCATTGGAAACTCTTTACGAGAAGAAATAACGCATCGTACAAAATTAGCTTGTATCTCCAAAACTACACGTTGTATCTCGAAAAGAATTGTTGTGGCGTGTACGTCTTAACATGTAGCATCTAAAGAGAACCAAAAGGAGAATTTTCTTTCGTCAAAATTTTTCAGAAAATCACGTTTTAAGGAAATCCCGCATCGTGCGAAATTATCTTGTTTTTCCTAAACAACACGTTGTAAGTCGAAAAGCTTTCATGTTGCGTGTATGTCTAAGTGTGTAGCCTCAAAAGAGAAGGCACAGGACAGTTTTCTCTCGAAAGGATATGTAAGAATACCACTTCATAAGGAAATACAGTTTTGCAGAGTAAAGACATATACGTACGCATTGGAAACTACGAGAAGAAATAACGCATAGTACAAAATTAGCTTGTATCTCCAAAACTACACGTTGTATCTCGAAAAGAATTGTTGTGGCGTGTACTTCTTAACATGTAGCATCTAAAGAGAACCAAAAGGAGAATTTTCTTTCGTCAAAATTTTTCAGAAAATCACGTTTTAAGGAAATCCCGCATCGTGCGAAATTATCTTGTTTTTCCTAAACAACACGTTGTAAGTCGAAAAGCTTTCATGTTGCGTGTATGTCTAAGTGTGTAGCCTCAAAAGAGAAGGCACAGGACAGTTTTCTCTCGAAAGGATATGTAAGAATACCACTTCATAAGGAAATACAGTTTTGCAGAGTAAAGACATATACGTACGCATTGGAAACTCTTTACGAGAAGAAATAACGCATAGTACAAAATTAGCTTGTATCTCCAAAACTACACGTTGTATCTCGAAAAGAATTGTTGTGGCGTGTACGTCTTAACATGTAGCATCTAAAGAGAACCAAAAGGACAATTTTCTTTCGTCAAAATTTTTCAGAAAATCACGTTATAAGGAAATCCCGCATCGTGGTGCGAAATTATCTTGTTCTTCCTAAACAACACGTTGTAAGTCGAAAAGCTTTCATGTTGCGTGTATGTCTAAGTGTGTAGCCTCAAAAGAGAAGGCACAGGACAGTTTTCTCTCGAAAGGATATGTAAGAATACCACTTCATAAGGAAATACAGTTTTGCAGAGTAAAGACATATACGTACGCATTGGAAACTCTTTACGAGAAGAAATAACGCATAGTACAAAATTAGCTTGTATCTCCAAAACTACACGTTGTATCTCGAAAAGAATTGTTGTGGCGTGTACGTCTTAACATGTAGCATCTAAAGAGAACCAAAAGGAGAATTTTCTTTCGTCAAAATTTTTCAGAAAATCACGTTTTAAGGAAATCCCGGATCGTGCGAAATTATCTTGTTTTTCCTAAACAACACGTTGTAAGTCGAAAAGCTTTCATGTTGCGTGTATGTCTAAGTGTGTAGCCTCAAAAGAGAAGGCACAGGACAGTTTTCTCTCGAAAGGATATGTAAGAATACCACTTCATAAGGAAATACAGTTTTGCAGAGTAAAGACATATACGTACGCATTGGAAACTCTTTACGAGAAGAAATAACGCATCGTACAAAATTAGCTTGTATCTCCAAAACTACACGTTGTATCTCGAAAAGAATTGTTGTGGCGTGTACGTCTTAACATGTAGCATCTAAAGAGAACCAAAAGGAGAATTTTCTTTCGTCAAAATTTTTCAGAAAATCACGTTTTAAGGAAATCCCGCATCGTGCGAAATTATCTTGTTTTTCCTAAACAACACGTTGTAAGTCGAAAAGCTTTCATGTTGCATGTATGTCTAAGTGTGTAGCCTCAAAAGAGAAGGCACAGGACAGTTTTCTCTCGAAAGGATATGTAAGAATACCACTTCATAAGGAAATACAGTTTTGCAGAGTAAAGACATATACGTACGCATTGGAAACTCTTTACGAGAAGAAATAACGCATAGTACAAAATTAGCTTGTATCTCCAAAACTACACGTTGTATCTCGAAAAGAATTGTTGTGGCGTGTACGTCTTAACATGTAGCATCTAAAGAGAACCAAAAGGACAATTTTCTTTCGTCAAAATTTTTCAGAAAATCACGTTTTAAGGAAATCCCGCATCGTGGTGCGAAATTATCTTGTTTTTCCTAAACAACACGTTGTAAGTCGAAAAGCTTTCATGTTGCGTGTATGTCTAAGTGTGTAGCCTCAAAAGAGAAGGCACAGGACAGTTTTCTCTCGAAAGGATATGTAAGAATACCACTTCATAAGGAAATACAGTTTTGCAGAGTAAAGACATATACGTACGCATTGGAAACTCTTTACGAGAAGAAATAACGCATAGTACAAAATTAGCTTGTATCTCCAAAACTACACGTTGTATCTCGAAAAGAATTGTTGTGGCGTGTACGTCTTAACATGTAGCATCTAAAGAGAACCAAAAGGAGAATTTTCTTTCGTCAAAATTTTTCAGAAAATCACGTTTTAAGGAAATCCCGCATCGTGCGAAATTATCTTGTTTTTCCTAAACAACACGTTGTAAGTCGAAAAGCTTTCATGTTGCGTGTATGTCTAAGTGTGTAGCCTCAAAAGAGAAGGCACAGGACAGTTTTCTCTCGAAAGGATATGTAAGAATACCACTTCATAAGGAAATACAGTTTTGCAGAGTAAAGACATATACGTACGCATTGGAAACTCTTTACGAGAAGAAATAACGCATCGTACAAAATTAGCTTGTATCTCCAAAACTACACGTTGTATCTCGAAAAGAATTGTTGTGGCGTGTACGTCTTAACATGTAGCATCTAAAGAGAACCAAAAGGAGAATTTTCTTTCGTCAAAATTTTTCAGAAAATCACGTTTTAAGGAAATCCCGCATCGTGCGAAATTATCTTGTTTTTCCTAAACAACACGTTGTAAGTCGAAAAGCTTTCATGTTGCGTGTATGTCTAAGTGTGTAGCCTCAAAAGAGAAGGCACAGGACAGTTTTCTCTCGAAAGGATATGTAAGAATACCACTTCATAAGGAAATACAGTTTTGCAGAGTAAAGACATATACGTACGCATTGGAAACTCTTTACGAGAAGAAATAACGCATCGTACAAAATTAGCTTGTATCTCCAAAACTACACGTTGTATCTCGAAAAGAATTGTTGTGGCGTGTACGTCTTAACATGTAGCATCTAAAGAGAACCAAAAGGAGAATTTTCTTTCGTCAAAATTTTTCAGAAAATCACGTTTTAAGGAAATCCCGCATCGTGCGAAATTATCTTGTTTTTCCTAAACAACACGTTGTAAGTCGAAAAGCTTTCATGTTGCGTGTATGTCTAAGTGTGTAGCCTCAAAAGAGAAGGCACAGGACAGTTTTCTCTCGAAAGGATATGTAAGAATACCACTTCATAAGGAAATACAGTTTTGCAGAGTAAAGACATATACGTACGCATTGGAAACTCTTTACGAGAAGAAATAACGCATCGTACAAAATTAGCTTGTATCTCCAAAACTACACGTTGTATCTCGAAAAGAATTGTTGTGGCGTGTACGTCTTAACATGTAGCATCTAAAGAGAACCAAAAGGAGAATTTTCTTTCGTCAAAATTTTTCAGAAAATCACGTTTTAAGGAAATCCCGCATCGTGCGAAATTATCTTGTTTTTCCTAAACAACACGTTGTAAGTCGAAAAGCTTTCATGTTGCGTGTATGTCTAAGTGTGTAGCCTCAAAAGAGAAGGCACAGGACAGTTTTCTCTCGAAAGGATATGTAAGAATACCACTTCATAAGGAAATACAGTTTTGCAGAGTAAAGACATATAAGTACGCATTGGAAACTCTTTACGAGAAGAAATAACGCATCGTACAAAATTAGCTTGTATCTCCAAAACTACACGTTGTATCTCGAAAAGAATTGTTGTGGCGTGTACGTCTTAACATGTAGCATCTAAAGAGAACCAAAAGGAGAATTTTCTTTCGTCAAAATTTTTCAGAAAATCACGTTTTAAGGAAATCCCGCATCGTGCGAAATTATCTTGTTTTTCCTAAACAACACGTTGTAAGTCGAAAAGCTTTCATGTTGCGTGTATGTCTAAGTGTGTAGCCTCAAAAGAGAAGGCACAGGACAGTTTTCTCTCGAAAGGATATGTAAGAATACCACTTCATAAGGAAATACAGTTTTGCAGAGTAAAGACATATACGTACGCATTGGAAACTCTTTACGAGAAGAAATAACGCATCGTACAAAATTAGCTTGTATCTCCAAAACTACACGTTGTATCTCGAAAAGAATTGTTGTGGCGTGTACGTCTTAACATGTAGCATCTAAAGAGAACCAAAAGGAGAATTTTCTTTCGTCAAAATTTTTCAGAAAATCACGTTTTAAGGAAATCCCGCATCGTGCGAAATTATCTTGTTTTTCCTAAACAACACGTTGTAAGTCGAAAAGCTTTCATGTTGCGTGTATGTCTAAGTGTGTAGCCTCAAAAGAGAAGGCACAGGACAGTTTTCTCTCGAAAGGATATGTAAGAATACCACTTCATAAGGAAATACAGTTTTGCAGAGTAAAGACATATACGTACGCATTGGAAACTCTTTACGAGAAGAAATAACGCATCGTACAAAATTAGCTTGTATCTCGAAAACTACACGTTGTATCTCGAAAAGAATTGTTGTGGCGTGTACGTCTTAACATGTAGCATCTAAAGAGAACCAAAAGGAGAATTTTCTTTCGTCAAAATTTTTCAGAAAATCACGTTTTAAGGAAATCCCGCATCGTGCGAAATTATCTTGTTTTTCCTAAACAACACGTTGTAAGTCGAAAAGCTTTCATGTTGCGTGTATGTCTAAGTGTGTAGCCTCAAAAGAGAAGGCACAGGACAGTTTTCTCTCGAAAGGATATGTAAGAATACCACTTCATAAGGAAATACAGTTTTGCAGAGTAAAGACATATACGTACGCATTGGAAACTCTTTACGAGAAGAAATAACGCATAGTACAAAATTAGCTTGTATCTCCAAAACTACACGTTGTATCTCGAAAAGAATTGTTGTGGCGTGTACGTCTTAACATGTAGCATCTAAAGAGAACCAAAAGGAGAATTTTCTTTCGTCAAAATTTTTCAGAAAATCACGTTTTAAGGAAATCCCGCATCGTGCGAAATTATCTTGTTTTTCCTAAACAACACGTTGTAAGTCGAAAAGCTTTCATGTTGCGTGTATGTCTAAGTGTGTAGCCTCAAAAGAGAAGGCACAGGACAGTTTTCTCTCGAAAGGATATGTAAGAATACCACTTCATAAGGAAATACAGTTTTGCAGAGTAAAGACATATACGTACGCATTGGAAACTCTTTACGAGAAGAAATAACGCATCGTACAAAATTAGCTTGTATCTCCAAAACTACACGTTGTATCTCGAAAAGAATTGTTGTGGCGTGTACGTCTTAACATGTAGCATCTAAAGAGAACCAAAAGGAGAATTTTCTTTCGTCAAAATTTTTCAGAAAATCACGTTTTAAGGAAATCCCGCATCGTGCGAAATTATCTTGTTTTTCCTAAACAACACGTTGTAAGTCGAAAAGCTTTCATGTTGCGTGTATGTCTAAGTGTGTAGCCTCAAAAGAGAAGGCACAGGACAGTTTTCTCTCGAAAGGATATGTAAGAATACCACTTCATAAGGAAATACAGTTTTGCAGAGTAAAGACATATACGTACGCATTGGAAACTCTTTACGAGAAGAAATAACGCATCGTACAAAATTAGCTTGTATCTCCAAAACTACACGTTGTATCTCGAAAAGAATTGTTGTGGCGTGTACGTCTTAACATGTAGCATCTAAAGAGAACCAAAAGGAGAATTTTCTTTCGTCAAAATTTTTCAGAAAATCACGTTTTAAGGAAATCCCGCATCGTGCGAAATTATCTTGTTTTTCCTAAACAACACGTTGTAAGTCGAAAAGCTTTCATGTTGCGTGTATGTCTAAGTGTGTAGCCTCAAAAGAGAAGGCACAGGACAGTTTTCTCTCGAAAGGATATGTAAGAATACCACTTCATAAGGAAATACAGTTTTGCAGCGTAAAGAAATATACGTACGCATTGGAAACTCTTTACGAGAAGAAATAACGCATCGTACAAAATTAGCTTGTATCTCCAAAACTACACGTTGTATCTCGAAAAGAATTGTTGTGGCGTGTACGTCTTAACATGTAGCATCTAAAGAGAACCAAAAGGAGAATTTTCTTTCGTCAAAATTTTTCAGAAAATCACGTTTTAAGGAAATCCCGCATCGTGCGAAATTATCTTGTTTTTCCTAAACAACACGTTGTAAGTCGAAAAGCTTTCATGTTGCGTGTATGTCTAAGTGTGTAGCCTCAAAAGAGAAGGCACAGGACAGTTTTCTCTCGAAAGGATATGTAAGAATACCACTTCATAAGGAAATACAGTTTTGCAGAGTAAAGACATATACGTACGCATTGGAAACTCTTTACGAGAAGAAATAACGCATAGTACAAAATTAGCTTGTATCTCCAAAACTACACGTTGTATCTCGAAAAGAATTGTTGTGGCGTGTACGTCTTAACATGTAGCATCTAAAGAGAACCAAAAGGAGAATTTTCTTTCGTCAAAATTTTTCAGAAAATCACGTTTTAAGGAAATCCCGCATCGTGCGAAATTATCTTGTTTTTCCTAAACAACACGTTGTAAGTCGAAAAGCTTTCATGTTGCGTGTATGTCTAAGTGTGTAGCCTCAAAAGAGAAGGCACAGGACAGTTTTCTCTCGAAAGGATATGTAAGAATACCACTTCATAAGGAAATACAGTTTTGCAGAGTAAAGACATATACGTACGCATTGGAAACTCTTTACGAGAAGAAATAACGCATCGTACAAAATTAGCTTGTATCTCCAAAACTACACGTTGTATCTCGAAAAGAATTGTTGTGGCGTGTACGTCTTAACATGTAGCATCTAAAGAGAACCAAAAGGAGAATTTTCTTTCGTCAAAATTTTTCAGAAAATCACGTTTTAAGGAAATCCCGCATCGTGCGAAATTATCTTGTTTTTCCTAAACAACACGTTGTAAGTCGAAAAGCTTTCATGTTGCGTGTATGTCTAAGTGTGTAGCCTCAAAAGAGAAGGCACAGGACAGTTTTCTCTCGAAAGGATATGTAAGAATACCACTTCATAAGGAAATACAGTTTTGCAGCGTAAAGACATATACGTACGCATTGGAAACTCTTTACGAGAAGAAATAACGCATAGTACAAAATTAGCTTGTATCTCCAAAACTACACGTTGTATCTCGAAAAGAATTGTTGTGGCGTGTACGTCTTAACATGTAGCATCTAAAGAGAACCAAAAGGAGAATTTTCTTTCGTCAAAATTTTTCAGAAAATCACGTTTTAAGGAAATCCCGCATCGTGCGAAATTATCTTGTTTTTCCTAAACAACACGTTGTAAGTCGAAAAGCTTTCATGTTGCGTGTATGTCTAAGTGTGTAGCCTCAAAAGAGAAGGCACAGGACAGTTTTCTCTCGAAAGGATATGTAAGAATACCACTTCATAAGGAAATACAGTTTTGCAGAGTAAAGACATATACGTACGCATTGGAAACTCTTTACGAGAAGAAATAACGCATAGTACAAAATTAGCTTGTATCTCCAAAACTACACGTTGTATCTCGAAAAGAATTGTTGTGGCGTGTACGTCTTAACATGTAGCATCTAAAGAGAACCAAAAGGAGAATTTTCTTTCGTCAAAATTTTTCAGAAAATCACGTTTTAAGGAAATCCCGCATCGTGCGAAATTATCTTGTTTTTCCTAAACAACACGTTGTAAGTCGAAAAGCTTTCATGTTGCGTGTATGTCTAAGTGTGTAGCCTCAAAAGAGAAGGCACAGGACAGTTTTCTCTCGAAAGGATATGTAAGAATACCACTTCATAAGGAAATACAGTTTTGCAGAGTAAAGACATATACGTACGCATTGGAAACTCTTTACGAGAAGAAATAACGCATCGTACAAAATTAGCTTGTATCTCCAAAACTACAGGTTGTATCTCGAAAAGAATTGTTGTGGCGTGTACGTCTTAACATGTAGCATCTAAAGAGAACCAAAAGGAGAATTTTCTTTCGTCAAAATTTTTCAGAAAATCACGTTTTAAGGAAATCCCGCATCGTGCGAAATTATCTTGTTTTTCCTAAACAACACGTTGTAAGTCGAAAAGCTTTCATGTTGCGTGTATGTCTAAGTGTGTAGCCTCAAAAGAGAAGGCACAGGACAGTTTTCTCTCGAAAGGATATGTAAGAATACCACTTCATAAGGAAATACAGTTTTGCAGAGTA
The DNA here is from genome assembly GCF_947179515.1 of Apodemus sylvaticus. Lineage (NCBI taxonomy): Eukaryota > Metazoa > Chordata > Mammalia > Rodentia > Muridae > Apodemus > Apodemus sylvaticus. The sequence continues at coordinate 405,963 of NW_026263448.1, forward strand.
AAGACATATACGTACGCATTGGAAACTCTTTACGAGAAGAAATAACGCATCGTACAAAATTAGCTTGTATCTCCAAAACTACACGTTGTATCTCGAAAAGAATTGTTGTGGCGTGTACGTCTTAACATGTAGCATCTAAAGAGAACCAAAAGGAGAATTTTCTTTCGTCAAAATTTTTCAGAAAATCACGTTTTAAGGAAATCCCGCATCGTGCGAAATTATCTTGTTTTTCCTAAACAACACGTTGTAAGTCGAAAAGCTTTCATGTTGCGTGTATGTCTAAGTGTGTAGCCTCAAAAGAGAAGGCACAGGACAGTTTTCTCTCGAAAGGATATGTAAGAATACCACTTCATAAGGAAATACAGTTTTGCAGAGTAAAGACATATACGTACGCATTGGAAACTCTTTACGAGAAGAAATAACGCATCGTACAAAATTAGCTTGTATCTCCAAAACTACACGTTGTATCTCGAAAAGAATTGTTGTGGCGTGTACGTCTTAACATGTAGCATCTAAAGAGAACCAAAAGGAGAATTTTCTTTCGTCAAAATTTTTCAGAAAATCACGTTTTAAGGAAATCCCGCATCGTGCGAAATTATCTTGTTTTTCCTAAACAACACGTTGTAAGTCGAAAAGCTTTCATGTTGCGTGTATGTCTAAGTGTGTAGCCTCAAAAGAGAAGGCACAGGACAGTTTTCTCTCGAAAGGATATGTAAGAATACCACTTCATAAGGAAATACAGTTTTGCAGAGTAAAGACATATACGTACGCATTGGAAACTCTTTACGAGAAGAAATAACGCATCGTACAAAATTAGCTTGTATCTCGAAAACTACACGTTGTATCTCGAAAAGAATTGTTGTGGCGTGTACGTCTTAACATGTAGCATCTAAAGAGAACCAAAAGGAGAATTTTCTTTCGTCAAAATTTTTCAGAAAATCACGTTTTAAGGAAATCCCGCATCGTGCGAAATTATCTTGTTTTTCCTAAACAACACGTTGTAAGTCGAAAAGCTTTCATGTTGCGTGTATGTCTCAGTGTGTAGCCTCAAAAGAGAAGGCACAGGACAGTTTTCTCTCGAAAGGATATGTAAGAATACCACTTCATAAGGAAATACAGTTTTGCAGAGTAAAGACATATACGTACGCATTGGAAACTCTTTACGAGAAGAAATAACGCATCGTACAAAATTAGCTTGTATCTCGAAAACTACACGTTGTATCTCGAAAAGAATTGTTGTGGCGTGTACGTCTTAACATGTAGCATCTAAAGAGAACCAAAAGGAGAATTTTCTTTCGTCAAAATTTTTCAGAAAATCACGTTTTAAGGAAATCCCGCATCGTGCGAAATTATCTTGTTTTTCCTAAACAACACGTTGTAAGTCGAAAAGCTTTCATGTTGCGTGTATGTCTAAGTGTGTAGCCTCAAAAGAGAAGGCACAGGACAGTTTTCTCTCGAAAGGATATGTAAGAATACCACTTCATAAGGAAATACAGTTTTGCAGAGTAAAGACATATACGTACGCATTGGAAACTCTTTAAGAGAAGAAATAACGCATCGTACAAAATTAGCTTGTATCTCGAAAACTACACGTTGTATCTCGAAAAGAATTGTTGTGGCGTGTACGTCTTAACATGTAGCATCTAAAGAGAACCAAAAGGAGAATTTTCTTTCGTCAAAATTTTTCAGAAAATCACGTTTTAAGGAAATCCCGCATCGTGCGAAATTATCTTGTTTTTCCTAAACAACACGTTGTAAGTCGAAAAGCTTTCATGTTGCGTGTATGTCTAAGTGTGTAGCCTCAAAAGAGAAGGCACAGGACAGTTTTCTCTCGAAAGGATATGTAAGAATACCACTTCATAAGGAAATACAGTTTTGCAGAGTAAAGACATATACGTACGCATTGGAAACTCTTTACGAGAAGAAATAACGCATAGTACAAAATTAGCTTGTATCTCCAAAACTACACGTTGTATCTCGAAAAGAATTGTTGTGGCGTGTACGTCTTAACATGTAGCATCTAAAGAGAACCAAAAGGAGAATTTTCTTTCGTCAAAATTTTTCAGAAAATCACGTTTTAAGGAAATCCCGCATCGTGCGAAATTATCTTGTTTTTCCTAAACAACACGTTGTAAGTCGAAAAGCTTTCATGTTGCGTGTATGTCTAAGTGTGTAGCCTCAAAAGAGAAGGCACAGGACAGTTTTCTCTCGAAAGGATATGTAAGAATACCACTTCATAAGGAAATACAGTTTTGCAGAGTAAAGACATATACGTACGCATTGGAAACTCTTTACGAGAAGAAATAACGCATAGTACAAAATTAGCTTCTATCTCCAAAACTACACGTTGTATCTCGAAAAGAATTGTTGTGGCGTGTACTTCTTAACATGTAGCATCTAAAGAGAACCAAAAGGAGAATTTTCTTTCGTCAAAATTTTTCAGAAAATCACGTTTTAAGGAAATCCCGCATCGTGCGAAATTATCTTGTTTTTCCTAAACAACACGTTGTAAGTCGAAAAGCTTTCATGTTGCGTGTATGTCTAAGTGTGTAGCCTCAAAAGAGAAGGCACAGGACAGTTTTCTCTCGAAAGGATATGTAAGAATACCACTTCATAAGGAAATACAGTTTTGCAGAGTAAAGACATATACGTACGCATTGGAAACTCTTTACGAGAAGAAATAACGCATAGTACAAAATTAGCTTGTATCTCCAAAACTACACGTTGTATCTCGAAAAGAATTGTTGTGGCGTGTACGTCTTAACATGTAGCATCTAAAGAGAACCAAAAGGACAATTTTCTTTCGTCAAAATTTTTCAGAAAATCACGTTATAAGGAAATCCCGCATCGTGGTGCGAAATTATCTTGTTCTTCCTAAACAACACGTTGTAAGTCGAAAAGCTTTCATGTTGCGTGTATGTCTAAGTGTGTAGCCTCAAAAGAGAAGGCACAGGACAGTTTTCTCTCGAAAGGATATGTAAGAATACCACTTCATAAGGAAATACAGTTTTGCAGAGTAAAGACATATACGTACGCATTGGAAACTCTTTACGAGAAGAAATAACGCATAGTACAAAATTAGCTTGTATCTCCAAAACTACACGTTGTATCTCGAAAAGAATTGTTGTGGCGTGTACGTCTTAATATGTAGCATCTAAAGAGAACCAAAAGGAGAATTTTCTTTCGTCAAAATTTTTCAGAAAATCACGTTTTAAGGAAATCCCGCATCGTGCGAAATTATCTTGTTTTTCCTAAACAACACGTTGTAAGTCGAAAAGCTTTCATGTTGCGTGTATGTCTAAGTGTGTAGCCTCAAAAGAGAAGGCACAGGACAGTTTTCTCTCGAAAGGATATGTAAGAATACCACTTCATAAGGAAATACAGTTTTGCAGAGTAAAGACATATACGTACGCATTGGAAACTCTTTACGAGAAGAAATAACGCATAGTACAAAATTAGCTTGTATCTCCAAAACTACACGTTGTATCTCGAAAAGAATTGTTGTGGCGTGTACGTCTTAACATGTAGCATCTAAAGAGAACCAAAAGGAGAATTTTCTTTCGTCAAAATTTTTCAGAAAATCACGTTTTAAGGAAATCCCGCATCGTGCGAAATTATCTTGTTTTTCCTAAACAACACGTTGTAAGTCGAAAAGCTTTCATGTTGCGTGTATGTCTAAGTGTGTAGCCTCAAAAGAGAAGGCACAGGACAGTTTTCTCTCGAAAGGATATGTAAGAATACCACTTCATAAGGAAATACAGTTTTGCAGAGTAAAGACATATACGTACGCATTGGAAACTCTTTACGAGAAGAAATAACGCATAGTACAAAATTAGCTTGTATCTCCAAAACTACACGTTGTATCTCGAAAAGAATTGTTGTGGCGTGTACGTCTTAACATGTAGCATCTAAAGAGAACCAAAAGGAGAATTTTCTTTCGTCAAAATTTTTCAGAAAATCACGTTTTAAGGAAATCCCGCATCGTGCGAAATTATCTTGTTTTTCCTAAACAACACGTTGTAAGTCGAAAAGCTTTCATGTTGCGTGTATGTCTAAGTGTGTAGCCTCAAAAGAGAAGGCACAGGACAGTTTTCTCTCGAAAGGATATGTAAGAATACCACTTCATAAGGAAATACAGTTTTGCAGAGTAAAGACATATACGTACGCATTGGAAACTCTTTACGAGAAGAAATAACGCATAGTACAAAATTAGCTTGTATCTCCAAAACTACACGTTGTATCTCGAAAAGAATTGTTGTGGCGTGTACGTCTTAACATGTAGCATCTAAAGAGAACCAAAAGGAGAATTTTCTTTCGTCAAAATTTTTCAGAAAATCACGTTTTAAGGAAATCCCGCATCGTGCGAAATTATCTTGTTTTTCCTAAACAACACGTTGTAAGTCGAAAAGCTTTCATGTTGCGTGTATGTCTAAGTGTGTAGCCTCAAAAGAGAAGGCACAGGACAGTTTTCTCTCGAAAGGATATGTAAGAATACCACTTCATAAGGAAATACAGTTTTGCAGAGTAAAGACATATACGTACGCATTGGAAACTCTTTACGAGAAGAAATAACGCATAGTACAAAATTAGCTTGTATCTCCAAAACTACACGTTGTATCTCGAAAAGAATTGTTGTGGCGTGTACGTCTTAACATGTAGCATCTAAAGAGAACCAAAAGGAGAATTTTCTTTCGTCAAAATTTTTCAGAAAATCACGTTTTAAGGAAATCCCGCATCGTGCGAAATTATCTTGTTTTTCCTAAACAACACGTTGTAAGTCGAAAAGCTTTCATGTTGCGTGTATGTCTAAGTGTGTAGCCTCAAAAGGGAAGGCACAGGACAGTTTTCTCTCGAAAGGATATGTAAGAATACCACTTCATAAGGAAATACAGTTTTGCAGAGTAAAGACATATACGTACGCATTGGAAACTACGAGAAGAAATAACGCATAGTACAAAATTAGCTTGTATCTCCAAAACTACACGTTGTATCTCGAAAAGAATTGTTGTGGCGTGTACTTCTTAACATGTAGCATCTAAAGAGAACCAAAAGGAGAATTTTCTTTCGTCAAAATTTTTCAGAAAATCACGTTTTAAGGAAATCCCGCATCGTGCGAAATTATCTTGTTTTTCCTAAACAACACGTTGTAAGTCGAAAAGCTTTCATGTTGCGTGTATGTCTAAGTGTGTAGCCTCAAAAGAGAAGGCACAGGACAGTTTTCTCTCGAAAGGATATGTAAGAATACCACTTCATAAGGAAATACAGTTTTGCAGAGTAAAGACATATACGTACGCATTGGAAACTCTTTACGAGAAGAAATAACGCATAGTACAAAATTAGCTTGTATCTCCAAAACTACACGTTGTATCTCGAAAAGAATTGTTGTGGCGTGTACGTCTTAACATGTAGCATCTAAAGAGAACCAAAAGGACAATTTTCTTTCGTCAAAATTTTTCAGAAAATCACGTTATAAGGAAATCCCGCATCGTGGTGCGAAATTATCTTGTTCTTCCTAAACAACACGTTGTAAGTCGAAAAGCTTTCATGTTGCGTGTATGTCTAAGTGTGTAGCCTCAAAAGAGAAGGCACAGGACAGTTTTCTCTCGAAAGGATATGTAAGAATACCACTTCATAAGGAAATACAGTTTTGCAGAGTAAAGACATATACGTACGCATTGGAAACTCTTTACGAGAAGAAATAACGCATAGTACAAAATTAGCTTGTATCTCCAAAACTACACGTTGTATCTCGAAAAGAATTGTTGTGGCGTGTACGTCTTAACATGTAGCATCTAAAGAGAACCAAAAGGAGAATTTTCTTTCGTCAAAATTTTTCAGAAAATCACGTTTTAAGGAAATCCCGGATCGTGCGAAATTATCTTGTTTTTCCTAAACAACACGTTGTAAGTCGAAAAGCTTTCATGTTGCGTGTATGTCTAAGTGTGTAGCCTCAAAAGAGAAGGCACAGGACAGTTTTCTCTCGAAAGGATATGTAAGAATACCACTTCATAAGGAAATACAGTTTTGCAGAGTAAAGACATATACGTACGCATTGGAAACTCTTTACGAGAAGAAATAACGCATCGTACAAAATTAGCTTGTATCTCCAAAACTACACGTTGTATCTCGAAAAGAATTGTTGTGGCGTGTACGTCTTAACATGTAGCATCTAAAGAGAACCAAAAGGAGAATTTTCTTTCGTCAAAATTTTTCAGAAAATCACGTTTTAAGGAAATCCCGCATCGTGCGAAATTATCTTGTTTTTCCTAAACAACACGTTGTAAGTCGAAAAGCTTTCATGTTGCATGTATGTCTAAGTGTGTAGCCTCAAAAGAGAAGGCACAGGACAGTTTTCTCTCGAAAGGATATGTAAGAATACCACTTCATAAGGAAATACAGTTTTGCAGAGTAAAGACATATACGTACGCATTGGAAACTCTTTACGAGAAGAAATAACGCATAGTACAAAATTAGCTTGTATCTCCAAAACTACACGTTGTATCTCGAAAAGAATTGTTGTGGCGTGTACGTCTTAACATGTAGCATCTAAAGAGAACCAAAAGGAGAATTTTCTTTCGTCAAAATTTTTCAGAAAATCACGTTTTAAGGAAATCCCGCATCGTGCGAAATTATCTTGTTTTTCCTAAACAACACGTTGTAAGTCGAAAAGCTTTCATGTTGCGTGTATGTCTAAGTGTGTAGCCTCAAAAGAGAAGGCACAGGACAGTTTTCTCTCGAAAGGATATGTAAGAATACCACTTCATAAGGAAATACAGTTTTGCAGAGTAAAGACATATACGTACGCATTGGAAACTCTTTACGAGAAGAAATAACGCATAGTACAAAATTAGCTTGTATCTCCAAAACTACACGTTGTATCTCGAAAAGAATTGTTGTGGCGTGTATGTCTTAACATGTAGCATCTAAAGAGAACCAAAAGGACAATTTTCTTTCGTCAAAATTTTTCAGAAAATCACGTTTTAAGGAAATCCCGCATCGTGGTGCGAAATTATCTTGTTTTTCCTAAACAACACGTTGTAAGTCGAAAAGCTTTCATGTTGCGTGTATGTCTAAGTGTGTAGCCTCAAAAGAGAAGGCACAGGACAGTTTTCTCTCGAAAGGATATGTAAGAATACCACTTCATAAGGAAATACAGTTTTGCAGAGTAAAGACATATACGTACGCATTGGAAACTCTTTACGAGAAGAAATAACGCATAGTACAAAATTAGCTTGTATCTCCAAAACTACACGTTGTATCTCGAAAAGAATTGTTGTGGCGTGTACGTCTTAACATGTAGCATCTAAAGAGAACCAAAAGGAGAATTTTCTTTCGTCAAAATTTTTCAGAAAATCACGTTTTAAGGAAATCCCGCATCGTGCGAAATTATCTTGTTTTTCCTAAACAACACGTTGTAAGTCGAAAAGCTTTCATGTTGCGTGTATGTCTAAGTGTGTAGCCTCAAAAGAGAAGGCACAGGACAGTTTTCTCTCGAAAGGATATGTAAGAATACCACTTCATAAGGAAATACAGTTTTGCAGAGTAAAGACATATACGTACGCATTGGAAACTCTTTACGAGAAGAAATAACGCATCGTACAAAATTAGCTTGTATCTCCAAAACTACACGTTGTATCTCGAAAAGAATTGTTGTGGCGTGTACGTCTTAACATGTAGCATCTAAAGAGAACCAAAAGGAGAATTTTCTTTCGTCAAAATTTTTCAGAAAATCACGTTTTAAGGAAATCCCGCATCGTGCGAAATTATCTTGTTTTTCCTAAACAACACGTTGTAAGTCGAAAAGCTTTCATGTTGCGTGTATGTCTAAGTGTGTAGCCTCAAAAGAGAAGGCACAGGACAGTTTTCTCTCGAAAGGATATGTAAGAATACCACTTCATAAGGAAATACAGTTTTGCAGAGTAAAGACATATACGTACGCATTGGAAACTCTTTACGAGAAGAAATAACGCATCGTACAAAATTAGCTTGTATCTCCAAAACTACACGTTGTATCTCGAAAAGAATTGTTGTGGCGTGTACGTCTTAACATGTAGCATCTAAAGAGAACCAAAAGGAGAATTTTCTTTCGTCAAAATTTTTCAGAAAATCACGTTTTAAGGAAATCCCGCATCGTGCGAAATTATCTTGTTTTTCCTAAACAACACGTTGTAAGTCGAAAAGCTTTCATGTTGCGTGTATGTCTAAGTGTGTAGCCTCAAAAGAGAAGGCACAGGACAGTTTTCTCTCGAAAGGATATGTAAGAATACCACTTCATAAGGAAATACAGTTTTGCAGAGTAAAGACATATACGTACGCATTGGAAACTCTTTACGAGAAGAAATAACGCATCGTACAAAATTAGCTTGTATCTCCAAAACTACACGTTGTATCTCGAAAAGAATTGTTGTGGCGTGTACGTCTTAACATGTAGCATCTAAAGAGAACCAAAAGGAGAATTTTCTTTCGTCAAAATTTTTCAGAAAATCACGTTTTAAGGAAATCCCGCATCGTGCGAAATTATCTTGTTTTTCCTAAACAACACGTTGTAAGTCGAAAAGCTTTCATGTTGCGTGTATGTCTAAGTGTGTAGCCTCAAAAGAGAAGGCACAGGACAGTTTTCTCTCGAAAGGATATGTAAGAATACCACTTCATAAGGAAATACAGTTTTGCAGAGTAAAGACATATACGTACGCATTGGAAACTCTTTACGAGAAGAAATAACGCATCGTACAAAATTAGCTTGTATCTCGAAAACTACACGTTGTATCTCGAAAAGAATTGTTGTGGCGTGTACGTCTTAACATGTAGCATCTAAAGAGAACCAAAAGGAGAATTTTCTTTCGTCAAAATTTTTCAGAAAATCACGTTTTAAGGAAATCCCGCATCGTGCGAAATTATCTTGTTTTTCCTAAACAACACGTTGTAAGTCGAAAAGCTTTCATGTTGCGTGTATGTCTAAGTGTGTAGCCTCAAAAGAGAAGGCACAGGACAGTTTTCTCTCGAAAGGATATGTAAGAATACCACTTCATAAGGAAATACAGTTTTGCAGAGTAAAGACATATACGTACGCATTGGAAACTCTTTACGAGAAGAAATAACGCATCGTACAAAATTAGCTTGTATCTCCAAAACTACACGTTGTATCTCGAAAAGAATTGTTGTGGCGTGTACGTCTTAACATGTAGCATCTAAAGAGAACCAAAAGGAGAATTTTCTTTCGTCAAAATTTTTCAGAAAATCACGTTTTAAGGAAATCCCGCATCGTGCGAAATTATCTTGTTTTTCCTAAACAACACGTTGTAAGTCGAAAAGCTTTCATGTTGCGTGTATGTCTAAGTGTGTAGCCTCAAAAGAGAAGGCACAGGACAGTTTTCTCTCGAAAGGATATGTAAGAATACCACTTCATAAGGAAATACAGTTTTGCAGAGTAAAGACATATACGTACGCATTGGAAACTCTTTACGAGAAGAAATAACGCATCGTACAAAATTAGCTTGTATCTCCAAAACTACACGTTGTATCTCGAAAAGAATTGTTGTGGCGTGTACGTCTTAACATGTAGCATCTAAAGAGAACCAAAAGGAGAATTTTCTTTCGTCAAAATTTTTCAGAAAATCACGTTTTAAGGAAATCCCGCATCGTGCGAAATTATCTTGTTTTTCCTAAACAACACGTTGTAAGTCGAAAAGCTTTCATGTTGCGTGTATGTCTAAGTGTGTAGCCTCAAAAGAGAAGGCACAGGACAGTTTTCTCTCGAAAGGATATGTAAGAATACCACTTCATAAGGAAATACAGTTTTGCAGAGTAAAGACATATACGTACGCATTGGAAACTCTTTAAGAGAAGAAATAACGCATCGTACAAAATTAGCTTGTATCTCCAAAACTACACGTTGTATCTCGAAAAGAATTGTTGTGGCGTGTACGTCTTAACATGTAGCATCTAAAGAGAACCAAAAGGAGAATTTTCTTTCGTCAAAATTTTTCAGAAAATCACGTTTTAAGGAAATCCCGCATCGTGCGAAATTATCTTGTTTTTCCTAAACAACACGTTGTAAGTCGAAAAGCTTTCATGTTGCGTGTATGTCTAAGTGTGTAGCCTCAAAAGAGAAGGCACAGGACAGTTTTCTCTCGAAAGGATATGTAAGAATACCACTTCATAAGGAAATACAGTTTTGCAGAGTAAAGACATATACGTACGCATTGGAAACTCTTTACGAGAAGAAATAACGCATCGTACAAAATTAGCTTGTATCTCCAAAACTACACGTTGTATCTCGAAAAGAATTGTTGTGGCGTGTACGTCTTAACATGTAGCATCTAAAGAGAACCAAAAGGAGAATTTTCTTTCGTCAAAATTTTTCAGAAAATCACGTTTTAAGGAAATCCCGCATCGTGCGAAATTATCTTGTTTTTCCTAAACAACACGTTGTAAGTCGAAAAGCTTTCATGTTGCGTGTATGTCTAAGTGTGTAGCCTCAAAAGAGAAGGCACAGGACAGTTTTCTCTCGAAAGGATATGTAAGAATACCACTTCATAAGGAAATACAGTTTTGCAGAGTAAAGACATATACGTACGCATTGGAAACTCTTTACGAGAAGAAATAACGCATCGTACAAAATTAGCTTGTATCTCCAAAACTACACGTTGTATCTCGAAAAGAATTGTTGTGGCGTGTACGTCTTAACATGTAGCATCTAAAGAGAACCAAAAGGAGAATTTTCTTTCGTCAAAATTTTTCAGAAAATCACGTTTTAAGGAAATCCCGCATCGTGCGAAATTATCTTGTTTTTCCTAAACAACACGTTGTAAGTCGAAAAGCTTTCATGTTGCGTGTATGTCTAAGTGTGTAGCCTCAAAAGAGAAGGCACAGGACAGTTTTCTCTCGAAAGGATATGTAAGAATACCACTTCATAAGGAAATACAGTTTTGCAGAGTAAAGACATATACGTACGCATTGGAAACTACGAGAAGAAATAACGCATAGTACAAAATTAGCTTGTATCTCCAAAACTACACGTTGTATCTCGAAAAGAATTGTTGTGGCGTGTACTTCTTAACATGTAGCATCTAAAGAGAACCAAAAGGAGAATTTTCTTTCGTCAAAATTTTTCAGAAAATCACGTTTTAAGGAAATCCCGCATCGTGCGAAATTATCTTGTTTTTCCTAAACAACACGTTGTAAGTCGAAAAGCTTTCATGTTGCGTGTATGTCTAAGTGTGTAGCCTCAAAAGAGAAGGCACAGGACAGTTTTCTCTCGAAAGGATATGTAAGAATACCACTTCATAAGGAAATACAGTTTTGCAGAGTAAAGACATATACGTACGCATTGGAAACTCTTTACGAGAAGAAATAACGCATAGTACAAAATTAGCTTGTATCTCCAAAACTACACGTTGTATCTCGAAAAGAATTGTTGTGGCGTGTACGTCTTAACATGTAGCATCTAAAGAGAACCAAAAGGACAATTTTCTTTCGTCAAAATTTTTCAGAAAATCACGTTATAAGGAAATCCCGCATCGTGGTGCGAAATTATCTTGTTCTTCCTAAACAACACGTTGTAAGTCGAAAAGCTTTCATGTTGCGTGTATGTCTAAGTGTGTAGCCTCAAAAGAGAAGGCACAGGACAGTTTTCTCTCGAAAGGATATGTAAGAATACCACTTCATAAGGAAATACAGTTTTGCAGAGTAAAGACATATACGTACGCATTGGAAACTCTTTACGAGAAGAAATAACGCATAGTACAAAATTAGCTTGTATCTCCAAAACTACACGTTGTATCTCGAAAAGAATTGTTGTGGCGTGTACGTCTTAACATGTAGCATCTAAAGAGAACCAAAAGGAGAATTTTCTTTCGTCAAAATTTTTCAGAAAATCACGTTTTAAGGAAATCCCGGATCGTGCGAAATTATCTTGTTTTTCCTAAACAACACGTTGTAAGTCGAAAAGCTTTCATGTTGCGTGTATGTCTAAGTGTGTAGCCTCAAAAGAGAAGGCACAGGACAGTTTTCTCTCGAAAGGATATGTAAGAATACCACTTCATAAGGAAATACAGTTTTGCAGAGTAAAGACATATACGTACGCATTGGAAACTCTTTACGAGAAGAAATAACGCATCGTACAAAATTAGCTTGTATCTCCAAAACTACACGTTGTATCTCGAAAAGAATTGTTGTGGCGTGTACGTCTTAACATGTAGCATCTAAAGAGAACCAAAAGGAGAATTTTCTTTCGTCAAAATTTTTCAGAAAATCACGTTTTAAGGAAATCCCGCATCGTGCGAAATTATCTTGTTTTTCCTAAACAACACGTTGTAAGTCGAAAAGCTTTCATGTTGCATGTATGTCTAAGTGTGTAGCCTCAAAAGAGAAGGCACAGGACAGTTTTCTCTCGAAAGGATATGTAAGAATACCACTTCATAAGGAAATACAGTTTTGCAGAGTAAAGACATATACGTACGCATTGGAAACTCTTTACGAGAAGAAATAACGCATAGTACAAAATTAGCTTGTATCTCCAAAACTACACGTTGTATCTCGAAAAGAATTGTTGTGGCGTGTACGTCTTAACATGTAGCATCTAAAGAGAACCAAAAGGAGAATTTTCTTTCGTCAAAATTTTTCAGAAAATCACGTTTTAAGGAAATCCCGCATCGTGCGAAATTATCTTGTTTTTCCTAAACAACACGTTGTAAGTCGAAAAGCTTTCATGTTGCGTGTATGTCTAAGTGTGTAGCCTCAAAAGAGAAGGCACAGGACAGTTTTCTCTCGAAAGGATATGTAAGAATACCACTTCATAAGGAAATACAGTTTTGCAGAGTAAAGACATATACGTACGCATTGGAAACTCTTTACGAGAAGAAATAACGCATAGTACAAAATTAGCTTGTATCTCCAAAACTACACGTTGTATCTCGAAAAGAATTGTTGTGGCGTGTACGTCTTAACATGTAGCATCTAAAGAGAACCAAAAGGACAATTTTCTTTCGTCAAAATTTTTCAGAAAATCACGTTTTAAGGAAATCCCGCATCGTGGTGCGAAATTATCTTGTTTTTCCTAAACAACACGTTGTAAGTCGAAAAGCTTTCATGTTGCGTGTATGTCTAAGTGTGTAGCCTCAAAAGAGAAGGCACAGGACAGTTTTCTCTCGAAAGGATATGTAAGAATACCACTTCATAAGGAAATACAGTTTTGCAGAGTAAAGACATATACGTACGCATTGGAAACTCTTTACGAGAAGAAATAACGCATAGTACAAAATTAGCTTGTATCTCCAAAACTACACGTTGTATCTCGAAAAGAATTGTTGTGGCGTGTACGTCTTAACATGTAGCATCTAAAGAGAACCAAAAGGAGAATTTTCTTTCGTCAAAATTTTTCAGAAAATCACGTTTTAAGGAAATCCCGCATCGTGCGAAATTATCTTGTTTTTCCTAAACAACACGTTGTAAGTCGAAAAGCTTTCATGTTGCGTGTATGTCTAAGTGTGTAGCCTCAAAAGAGAAGGCACAGGACAGTTTTCTCTCGAAAGGATATGTAAGAATACCACTTCATAAGGAAATACAGTTTTGCAGAGTAAAGACATATACGTACGCATTGGAAACTCTTTACGAGAAGAAATAACGCATCGTACAAAATTAGCTTGTATCTCCAAAACTACACGTTGTATCTCGAAAAGAATTGTTGTGGCGTGTACGTCTTAACATGTAGCATCTAAAGAGAACCAAAAGGAGAATTTTCTTTCGTCAAAATTTTTCAGAAAATCACGTTTTAAGGAAATCCCGCATCGTGCGAAATTATCTTGTTTTTCCTAAACAACACGTTGTAAGTCGAAAAGCTTTCATGTTGCGTGTATGTCTAAGTGTGTAGCCTCAAAAGAGAAGGCACAGGACAGTTTTCTCTCGAAAGGATATGTAAGAATACCACTTCATAAGGAAATACAGTTTTGCAGAGTAAAGACATATACGTACGCATTGGAAACTCTTTACGAGAAGAAATAACGCATCGTACAAAATTAGCTTGTATCTCCAAAACTACACGTTGTATCTCGAAAAGAATTGTTGTGGCGTGTACGTCTTAACATGTAGCATCTAAAGAGAACCAAAAGGAGAATTTTCTTTCGTCAAAATTTTTCAGAAAATCACGTTTTAAGGAAATCCCGCATCGTGCGAAATTATCTTGTTTTTCCTAAACAACACGTTGTAAGTCGAAAAGCTTTCATGTTGCGTGTATGTCTAAGTGTGTAGCCTCAAAAGAGAAGGCACAGGACAGTTTTCTCTCGAAAGGATATGTAAGAATACCACTTCATAAGGAAATACAGTTTTGCAGAGTAAAGACATATACGTACGCATTGGAAACTCTTTACGAGAAGAAATAACGCATCGTACAAAATTAGCTTGTATCTCCAAAACTACACGTTGTATCTCGAAAAGAATTGTTGTGGCGTGTACGTCTTAACATGTAGCATCTAAAGAGAACCAAAAGGAGAATTTTCTTTCGTCAAAATTTTTCAGAAAATCACGTTTTAAGGAAATCCCGCATCGTGCGAAATTATCTTGTTTTTCCTAAACAACACGTTGTAAGTCGAAAAGCTTTCATGTTGCGTGTATGTCTAAGTGTGTAGCCTCAAAAGAGAAGGCACAGGACAGTTTTCTCTCGAAAGGATATGTAAGAATACCACTTCATAAGGAAATACAGTTTTGCAGAGTAAAGACATATAAGTACGCATTGGAAACTCTTTACGAGAAGAAATAACGCATCGTACAAAATTAGCTTGTATCTCCAAAACTACACGTTGTATCTCGAAAAGAATTGTTGTGGCGTGTACGTCTTAACATGTAGCATCTAAAGAGAACCAAAAGGAGAATTTTCTTTCGTCAAAATTTTTCAGAAAATCACGTTTTAAGGAAATCCCGCATCGTGCGAAATTATCTTGTTTTTCCTAAACAACACGTTGTAAGTCGAAAAGCTTTCATGTTGCGTGTATGTCTAAGTGTGTAGCCTCAAAAGAGAAGGCACAGGACAGTTTTCTCTCGAAAGGATATGTAAGAATACCACTTCATAAGGAAATACAGTTTTGCAGAGTAAAGACATATACGTACGCATTGGAAACTCTTTACGAGAAGAAATAACGCATCGTACAAAATTAGCTTGTATCTCCAAAACTACACGTTGTATCTCGAAAAGAATTGTTGTGGCGTGTACGTCTTAACATGTAGCATCTAAAGAGAACCAAAAGGAGAATTTTCTTTCGTCAAAATTTTTCAGAAAATCACGTTTTAAGGAAATCCCGCATCGTGCGAAATTATCTTGTTTTTCCTAAACAACACGTTGTAAGTCGAAAAGCTTTCATGTTGCGTGTATGTCTAAGTGTGTAGCCTCAAAAGAGAAGGCACAGGACAGTTTTCTCTCGAAAGGATATGTAAGAATACCACTTCATAAGGAAATACAGTTTTGCAGAGTAAAGACATATACGTACGCATTGGAAACTCTTTACGAGAAGAAATAACGCATCGTACAAAATTAGCTTGTATCTCCAAAACTACACGTTGTATCTCGAAAAGAATTGTTGTGGCGTGTACGTCTTAACATGTAGCATCTAAAGAGAACCAAAAGGAGAATTTTCTTTCGTCAAAATTTTTCAGAAAATCACGTTTTAAGGAAATCCCGCATCGTGCGAAATTATCTTGTTTTTCCTAAACAACACGTTGTAAGTCGAAAAGCTTTCATGTTGCGTGTATGTCTAAGTGTGTAGCCTCAAAAGAGAAGGCACAGGACAGTTTTCTCTCGAAAGGATATGTAAGAATACCACTTCATAAGGAAATACAGTTTTGCAGAGTAAAGACATATACGTACGCATTGGAAACTCTTTAAGAGAAGAAATAACGCATCGTACAAAATTAGCTTGTATCTCCAAAACTACACGTTGTATCTCGAAAAGAATTGTTGTGGCGTGTACGTCTTAACATGTAGCATCTAAAGAGAACCAAAAGGAGAATTTTCTTTCGTCAAAATTTTTCAGAAAATCACGTTTTAAGGAAATCCCGCATCGTGCGAAATTATCTTGTTTTTCCTAAACAACACGTTGTAAGTCGAAAAGCTTTCATGTTGCGTGTATGTCTAAGTGTGTAGCCTCAAAAGAGAAGGCACAGGACAGTTTTCTCTCGAAAGGATATGTAAGAATACCACTTCATAAGGAAATACAGTTTTGCAGAGTAAAGACATATACGTACGCATTGGAAACTCTTTACGAGAAGAAATAACGCATCGTACAAAATTAGCTTGTATCTCCAAAACTACACGTTGTATCTCGAAAAGAATTGTTGTGGCGTGTACGTCTTAACATGTAGCATCTAAAGAGAACCAAAAGGAGAATTTTCTTTCGTCAAAATTTTTCAGAAAATCACGTTTTAAGGAAATCCCGCATCGTGCGAAATTATCTTGTTTTTCCTAAACAACACGTTGTAAGTCGAAAAGCTTTCATGTTGCGTGTATGTCTAAGTGTGTAGCCTCAAAAGAGAAGGCACAGGACAGTTTTCTCTCGAAAGGATATGTAAGAATACCACTTCATAAGGAAATACAGTTTTGCAGAGTAAAGACATATACGTACGCATTGGAAACTCTTTACGAGAAGAAATAACGCATCGTACAAAATTAGCTTGTATCTCCAAAACTACACGTTGTATCTCGAAAAGAATTGTTGTGGCGTGTACGTCTTAACATGTAGCATCTAAAGAGAACCAAAAGGAGAATTTTCTTTCGTCAAAATTTTTCAGAAAATCACGTTTTAAGGAAATCCCGCATCGTGCGAAATTATCTTGTTTTTCCTAAACAACACGTTGTAAGTCGAAAAGCTTTCATGTTGCGTGTATGTCTAAGTGTGTAGCCTCAAAAGAGAAGGCACAGGACAGTTTTCTCTCGAAAGGATATGTAAGAATACCACTTCATAAGGAAATACAGTTTTGCAGCGTAAAGAAATATACGTACGCATTGGAAACTCTTTACGAGAAGAAATAACGCATCGTACAAAATTAGCTTGTATCTCCAAAACTACACGTTGTATCTCGAAAAGAATTGTTGTGGCGTGTACGTCTTAACATGTAGCATCTAAAGAGAACCAAAAGGAGAATTTTCTTTCGTCAAAATTTTTCAGAAAATCACGTTTTAAGGAAATCCCGCATCGTGCGAAATTATCTTGTTTTTCCTAAACAACACGTTGTAAGTCGAAAAGCTTTCATGTTGCGTGTATGTCTAAGTGTGTAGCCTCAAAAGAGAAGGCACAGGACAGTTTTCTCTCGAAAGGATATGTAAGAATACCACTTCATAAGGAAATACAGTTTTGCAGAGTAAAGACATATACGTACGCATTGGAAACTCTTTACGAGAAGAAATAACGCATAGTACAAAATTAGCTTGTATCTCCAAAACTACACGTTGTATCTCGAAAAGAATTGTTGTGGCGTGTACGTCTTAACATGTAGCATCTAAAGAGAACCAAAAGGAGAATTTTCTTTCGTCAAAATTTTTCAGAAAATCACGTTTTAAGGAAATCCCGCATCGTGCGAAATTATCTTGTTTTTCCTAAACAACACGTTGTAAGTCGAAAAGCTTTCATGTTGCGTGTATGTCTAAGTGTGTAGCCTCAAAAGAGAAGGCACAGGACAGTTTTCTCTCGAAAGGATATGTAAGAATACCACTTCATAAGGAAATACAGTTTTGCAGAGTAAAGACATATACGTACGCATTGGAAACTCTTTACGAGAAGAAATAACGCATCGTACAAAATTAGCTTGTATCTCCAAAACTACACGTTGTATCTCGAAAAGAATTGTTGTGGCGTGTACGTCTTAACATGTAGCATCTAAAGAGAACCAAAAGGAGAATTTTCTTTCGTCAAAATTTTTCAGAAAATCACGTTTTAAGGAAATCCCGCATCGTGCGAAATTATCTTGTTTTTCCTAAACAACACGTTGTAAGTCGAAAAGCTTTCATGTTGCGTGTATGTCTAAGTGTGTAGCCTCAAAAGAGAAGGCACAGGACAGTTTTCTCTCGAAAGGATATGTAAGAATACCACTTCATAAGGAAATACAGTTTTGCAGAGTAAAGACATATACGTACGCATTGGAAACTCTTTACGAGAAGAAATAACGCATAGTACAAAATTAGCTTGTATCTCCAAAACTACACGTTGTATCTCGAAAAGAATTGTTGTGGCGTGTACGTCTTAACATGTAGCATCTAAAGAGAACCAAAAGGAGAATTTTCTTTCGTCAAAATTTTTCAGAAAATCACGTTTTAAGGAAATCCCGCATCGTGCGAAATTATCTTGTTTTTCCTAAACAACACGTTGTAAGTCGAAAAGCTTTCATGTTGCGTGTATGTCTAAGTGTGTAGCCTCAAAAGAGAAGGCACAGGACAGTTTTCTCTCGAAAGGATATGTAAGAATACCACTTCATAAGGAAATACAGTTTTGCAGAGTAAAGACATATACGTACGCATTGGAAACTCTTTACGAGAAGAAATAACACATAGTACAAAATTAGCTTGTATCTCCAAAACTACACGTTGTATCTCGAAAAGAATTGTTGTGGCGTGTACGTCTTAACATGTAGCATCTAAAGAGAACCAAAAGGAGAATTTTCTTTCGTCAAAATTTTTCAGAAAATCACGTTTTAAGGAAATCCCGCATCGTGCGAAATTATCTTGTTTTTCCTAAACAACACGTTGTAAGTCGAAAAGCTTTCATGTTGCGTGTATGTCTAAGTGTGTAGCCTCAAAAGAGAAGGCACAGGACAGTTTTCTCTCGAAAGGATATGTAAGAATACCACTTCATAAGGAAATACAGTTTTGCAGAGTAAAGACATATACGTACGCATTGGAAACTCTTTACGAGAAGAAATAACGCATCGTACAAAATTAGCTTGTATCTCCAAAACTACAGGTTGTATCTCGAAAAGAATTGTTGTGGCGTGTACGTCTTAACATGTAGCATCTAAAGAGAACCAAAAGGAGAATTTTCTTTCGTCAAAATTTTTCAGAAAATCACGTTTTAAGGAAATCCCGCATCGTGCGAAATTATCTTGTTTTTCCTAAACAACACGTTGTAAGTCGAAAAGCTTTCATGTTGCGTGTATGTCTAAGTGTGTAGCCTCAAAAGAGAAGGCACAGGACAGTTTTCTCTCGAAAGGATATGTAAGAATACCACTTCATAAGGAAATACAGTTTTGCAGAGTAAAGACATATACGTACGCATTGGAAACTCTTTACGAGAAGAAATAACGCATCGTACAAAATTAGCTTGTATCTCCAAAACTACACGTTGTATCTCGAAAAGAATTGTTGTGGCGTGTACGTCTTAACATGTAGCATCTAAAGAGAACCAAAAGGAGAATTTTCTTTCGTCAAAATTTTTCAGAAAATCACGTTTTAAGGAAATCCCGCATCGTGCGAAATTATCTTGTTTTTCCTAAACAACACGTTGTAAGTCGAAAAGCTTTCATGTTGCGTGTATGTCTAAGTGTGTAGCCTCAAAAGAGAAGGCACAGGACAGTTTTCTCTCGAAAGGATATGTAAGAATACCACTTCATAAGGAAATACAGTTTTGCAGAGTAAAGACATATACGTACGCATTGGAAACTCTTTACGAGAAGAAATAACGCATCGTACAAAATTAGCTTGTATCTCCAAAACTACACGTTGTATCTCGAAAAGAATTGTTGTGGCGTGTACGTCTTAACATGTAGCATCTAAAGAGAACCAAAAGGAGAATTTTCTTTCGTCAAAATTTTTCAGAAAATCACGTTTTAAGGAAATCCCGCATCGTGCGAAATTATCTTGTTTTTCCTAAACAACACGTTGTAAGTCGAAAAGCTTTCATGTTGCGTGTATGTCTAAGTGTGTAGCCTCAAAAGAGAAGGCACAGGACAGTTTTCTCTCGAAAGGATATGTAAGAATACCACTTCATAAGGAAATACAGTTTTGCAGAGTAAAGACATATACGTACGCATTGGAAACTCTTTACGAGAAGAAATAACGCATCGTACAAAATTAGCTTGTATCTCCAAAACTACACGTTGTATCTCGAAAAGAATTGTTGTGGCGTGTACGTCTTAACATGTAGCATCTAAAGAGAACCAAAAGGAGAATTTTCTTTCGTCAAAATTTTTCAGAAAATCACGTTTTAAGGAAATCCCGCATCGTGCGAAATTATCTTGTTTTTCCTAAACAACACGTTGTAAGTCGAAAAGCTTTCATGTTGCGTGTATGTCTCAGTGTGTAGCCTCAAAAGAGAAGGCACAGGACAGTTTTCTCTCGAAAGGATATGTAAGAATACCACTTCATAAGGAAATACAGTTTTGCAGAGTAAAGACATATACGTACGCATTGGAAACTCTTTACGAGAAGAAATAACGCATCGTACAAAATTAGCTTGTATCTCGAAAACTACACGTTGTATCTCGAAAAGAATTGTTGTGGCGTGTACGTCTTAACATGTAGCATCTAAAGAGAACCAAAAGGAGAATTTTCTTTCGTCAAAATTTTTCAGAAAATCACGTTTTAAGGAAATCCCGCATCGTGCGAAATTATCTTGTTTTTCCTAAACAACACGTTGTAAGTCGAAAAGCTTTCATGTTGCGTGTATGTCTAAGTGTGTAGCCTCAAAAGAGAAGGCACAGGACAGTTTTCTCTCGAAAGGATATGTAAGAATACCACTTCATAAGGAAATACAGTTTTGCAGAGTAAAGACATATACGTACGCATTGGAAACTCTTTATGAGAAGAAATAACGCATCGTACAAAATTAGCTTGTATCTCCAAAACTACAGGTTGTATCTCGAAAAGAATTGTTGTGGCGTGTACGTCTTAACATGTAGCATCTAAAGAGAACCAAAAGGAGAATTTTCTTTCGTCAAAATTTTTCAGAAAATCACGTTTTAAGGAAATCCCGCATCGTGCGAAATTATCTTGTTTTTCCTAAACAACACGTTGTAAGTCGAAAAGCTTTCATGTTGCGTGTATGTCTAAGTGTGTAGCCTCAAAAGTGAAGGCACAGGACAGTTTTCTCTCGAAAGGATATGTAAGAATACCACTTCATAAGGAAATACAGTTTTGCAGAGTAAAGACATATACGTACGCATTGGAAACTCTTTAAGAGAAGAAATAACGCATCGTACAAAATTAGCTTGTATCTCGAAAACTACACGTTGTATCTCGAAAAGAATTGTTGTGGCGTGTACGTCTTAACATGTAGCATCTAAAGAGAACCAAAAGGAGAATTTTCTTTCGTCAAAATTTTTCAGAACATCACGTTTTAAGGAAATCCCGCATCGTGCGAAATTATCTTGTTTTTCCTAAACAACACGTTGTAAGTCGAAAAGATTTCATGTTGCGTGTATGTCTAAGTGTGTAGCCTCAAAAGAGAAGGCACAGGACAGTTTTCTCTCGAAAGGATATGTAAGAATACCACTTCATAAGGAAATACAGTTTTGCAGAGTAAAGACATATACGTACGCATTGGAAACTCTTTACGAGAAGAAATAACGCATAGTACAAAATTAGCTTGTATCTCCAAAACTACACGTTGTATCTCGAAAAGAATTGTTGTGGCGTGTACGTCTTAATATGTAGCATCTAAAGAGAACCAAAAGGAGAATTTTCTTTCGTCAAAATTTTTCAGAAAATCACGTTTTAAGGAAATCCCGCATCGTGCGAAATTATCTTGTTTTTCCTAAACAACACGTTGTAAGTCGAAAAGCTTTCATGTTGCGTGTATGTCTAAGTGTGTAGCCTCAAAAGAGAAGGCACAGGAAAGTTTTCTCTCGAAAGGATATGTAAGAATACCACTTCATAAGGAAATACAGTTTTGCAGAGTAAAGACATATACGTACGCATTGGAAACACTTTACGAGAAGAAATAACGCATCATACAAAATTAGCTTGTATCTCCAAAACTACACGTTGTATCTCGAAAAGAATTGTTGTGGCGTGTACTTCTTAACATGTAGCATCTAAAGAGAACCAAAAGGAGAATTTTCTTTCGTCAAAATTTTTCAGAAAATCACGTTTTAAGGAAATCCCGCATCGTGCGAAATTATCTTGTTTTTCCTAAACAACACGTTGTAAGTCGAAAAGCTTTCATGTTGCGTGTATGTCTAAGTGTGTAGCCTCAAAAGAGAAGGCACAGGACAGTTTTCTCTCGAAAGGATATGTAAGAATACCACTTCATAAGGAAATACAGTTTTGCAGAGTAAAGACATATACGTACGCATTGGAAACTCTTTACGAGAAGAAATAACGCATAGTACAAAATTAGCTTGTATCTCCAAAACTACACGTTGTATCTCGAAAAGAATTGTTGTGGCGTGTACGTCTTAACATGTAGCATCTAAAGAGAACCAAAAGGAGAATTTTCTTTCGTCAAAATTTTTCAGAAAATCACGTTTTAAGGAAATCCCGCATCGTGCGAAATTATCTTGTTTTTCCTAAACAACACGTTGTAAGTCGAAAAGCTTTCATGATGCGTGTATGTCTAAGTGTGTAGCCTCAAAAGAGAAGGCACAGGACAGTTTTCTCTCGAAAGGATATGTAAGAATACCACTTCATAAGGAAATACAGTTTTGCAGAGTAAAGACATATACGTACGCATTGGAAACTCTTTACGAGAAGAAATAACGCATCGTACAAAATTAGCTTGTATCTCCAAAACTACACGTTGTATCTCGAAAAGAATTGTTGTGGCGTGTACGTCTTAACATGTAGCATCTAAAGAGAACCAAAAGGAGAATTTTCTTTCGTCAAAATTTTTCAGAAAATCACGTTTTAAGGAAATCCCGCATCGTGCGAAATTATCTTGTTTTTCCTAAACAACACGTTGTAAGTCGAAAAGCTTTCATGTTGCGTGTATGTCTAAGTGTGTAGCCTCAAAAGAGAAGGCACAGGACAGTTTTCTCTCGAAAGGATATGTAAGAATACCACTTCATAAGGAAATACAGTTTTGCAGAGTAAAGACATACGTACGCATTGGAAACTCTTTAGGAGAAGAAATAACGCATAGTACAAAATTAGCTTGTATCTCCAAAACTACACGTTGTATCTCGAAAAGAATTGTTGTGGCGTGTACGTCTTAACATGTAGCATCTAAAGAGAACCAAAAGGAGAATTTTCTTTCGTCAAAATTTTTCAGAAAATCACGTTTTAAGGAAATCCCGCATCGTGCGAAATTATCTTGTTTTTCCTAAACAACACGTTGTAAGTCGAAAAGCTTTCATGTTGCGTGTATGTCTAAGTGTGTAGCCTCTAAAGAGAAGGCACAGGACAGTTTTCTCTCGAAAGGATATGTAAGAATACCACTTCATAAGGAAATACAGTTTTGCAGAGTAAAGACATATACGTACGCATTGGAAACTCTTTACGAGAAGAAATAACGCATAGTACAAAATTAGCTTGTATCTCCAAAACTACACGTTGTATCTCGAAAAGAATTGTTGTGGCGTGTACGTCTTAACATGTAGCATCTAAAGAGAACCAAAAGGAGAATTTTCTTTCGTCAAAATTTTTCAGAAAATCACGTTTTAAGGAAATCCCGCATCGTGCGAAATTATCTTGTTTTTCCTAAACAACACGTTGTAAGTCGAAAAGCTTTCATGTTGCGTGTATGTCTAAGTGTGTAGCCTCAAAAGAGAAGGCACAGGACAGTTTTCTCTCGAAAGGATATGTAAGAATACCACTTCATAAGGAAATACAGTTTTGCAGAGTAAAGACATATACGTACGCATTGGAAACTCTTTACGAGAAGAAATAACGCATCGTACAAAATTAGCTTGTATCTCCAAAACTACACGTTGTATCTCGAAAAGAATTGTTGTGGCGTGTACGTCTTAACATGTAGCATCTAAAGAGAACCAAAAGGAGAATTTTCTTTCGTCAAAATTTTTCAGAAAATCACGTTTTAAGGAAATCCCGCATCGTGCGAAATTATCTTGTTTTTCCTAAACAACACGTTGTAAGTCGAAAAGCTTTCATGTTGCGTGTATGTCTAAGTGTGTAGCCTCAAAAGAGAAGGCACAGGACAGTTTTCTCTCGAAAGGATATGTAAGAATACCACTTCATAAGGAAATACAGTTTTGCAGAGTAAAGACATATACGTACGCATTGGAAACTCTTTAAGAGAAGAAATAACGCATCGTACAAAATTAGCTTGTATCTCCAAAACTACACGTTGTATCTCGAAAAGAATTGTTGTGGCGTGTACGTCTTAACATGTAGCATCTAAAGAGAACCAAAAGGAGAATTTTCTTTCGTCAAAATTTTTCAGAAAATCACGTTTTAAGGAAATCCCGCATCGTGCGAAATTATCTTGTTTTTCCTAAACAACACGTTGTAAGTCGAAAAGCTTTCATGTTGCGTGTATGTCTAAGTGTGTAGCCTCAAAAGAGAAGGCACAGGACAGTTTTCTCTCGAAAGGATATGTAAGAATACCACTTCATAAGGAAATACAGTTTTGCAGAGTAAAGACATATACGTACGCATTGGAAACTCTTTACGAGAAGAAATAACGCATAGTACAAAATTAGCTTGTATCTCCAAAACTACACGTTGTATCTCGAAAAGAATTGTTGTGGCGTGTACGTCTTAACATGTAGCATCTAAAGAGAACCAAAAGGAGAATTTTCTTTCGTCAAAATTTTTCAGAAAATCACGTTTTAAGGAAATCCCGCATCGTGCGAAATTATCTTGTTTTTCCTAAACAACACGTTGTAAGTCGAAAAGCTTTCATGTTGCGTGTATGTCTAAGTGTGTAGCCTCAAAAGAGAAGGCACAGGACAGTTTTCTCTCGAAAGGATATGTAAGAATACCACTTCATAAGGAAATACAGTTTTGCAGAGTAAAGACATATACGTACGCATTGGAAACTCTTTACGAGAAGAAATAACGCATCGTACAAAATTAGCTTGTATCTCCAAAACTACACGTTGTATCTCGAAAAGAATTGTTGTGGCGTGTACGTCTTAACATGTAGCATCTAAAGAGAACCAAAAGGAGAATTTTCTTTCGTCAAAATTTTTCAGAAAATCACGTTTTAAGGAAATCCCGCATCGTGCGAAATTATCTTGTTTTTCCTAAACAACACGTTGTAAGTCGAAAAGCTTTCATGTTGCGTGTATGTCTAAGTGTGTAGCCTCAAAAGAGAAGGCACAGGACAGTTTTCTCTCGAAAGGATATGTAAGAATACCACTTCATAAGGAAATACAGTTTTGCAGAGTAAAGACATATACGTACGCATTGGAAACTCTTTAAGAGAAGAAATAACGCATCGTACAAAATTAGCTTGTATCTCCAAAACTACACGTTGTATCTCGAAAAGAATTGTTGTGGCGTGTACGTCTTAACATGTAGCATCTAAAGAGAACCAAAAGGAGAATTTTCTTTCGTCAAAATTTTTCAGAAAATCACGTTTTAAGGAAATCCCGCATCGTGCGAAATTATCTTGTTTTTCCTAAACAACACGTTGTAAGTCGAAAAGCTTTCATGTTGCGTGTATGTCTAAGTGTGTAGCCTCAAAAGAGAAGGCACAGGACAGTTTTCTCTCGAAAGGATATGTAAGAATACCACTTCATAAGGAAATACAGTTTTGCAGAGTAAAGACATATACGTACGCATTGGAAACTCTTTACGAGAAGAAATAATGCATCGTACAAAATTAGCTTGTATCTCCAAAACTACACGTTGTATCTCGAAAAGAATTGTTGTGGCGTGTACGTCTTAACATGTAGCATCTAAAGACAACCAAAAGGAGAATTTTCTTTCGTCAAAATTTTTCAGAAAATCACGTTTTAAGGAAATCCCGCATCGTGCGAAATTATCTTGTTTTTCCTAAACAACACGTTGTAAGTCGAAAAGCTTTCCTGTTGCGTGTATGTCTAAGTGTGTAGCCTCAAAAGAGAAGGCACAGGACAGTTTTCTCTCGAAAGGATATGTAAGAATACCACTTCATAAGGAAATACAGTTTTGCAGAGTAAAGACATATAAGTACGCATTGGAAACTCTTTATGAGAAGAAATAACACATAGTACAAAATTAGCTTGTATCTCCAAAACTACACGTTGTATCTCGAAAAGAATTGTTGTGGCGTGTACGTCTTAACATGTAGCATCTAAAGAGAACCAAAAGGAGAATTTTCTTTCGTCAAAATTTTTCAGAAAATCACGTTTTAAGGAAATCCCGCATCGTGCGAAATTATCTTGTTTTTCCTAAACAACACGTTGTAAGTCGAAAAGCTTTCATGTGGCGTGGATGTCTAAGTGTGTAGCCTCAAAAGAGAAGGCACAGGACAGTTTTCTCTCGAAAGGATATGTAAGAATACCACTTCATAAGGAAATACAGTTTTGCAGAGTAAAGACATATACGTACGCATTGGAAACTCTTTAAGAGAAGAAATAACGGATAGTACAAAATTAGCTTGTATCTCCAAAACTACACGTTGTATCTCGAAAAGAATTGTTGTGGCGTGTTCGTCTTAACATGTAGCATCTAAAGAGAACCAAAAGGAGAATTTTCTTTCGTCAAAATTTTTCAGAAAATCACGTTTTAAGGAAATCCCGCATCGTGCGAAATTATCTTGTTTTTCCTAAACAACACGTTGTAAGTCGAAAAGCTTTCATGTTGCGTGTATGTCTAAGTGTGTAGCCTCAAAAGAGAAGGCACAGGACAGTTTTCTCTCGAAAGGATATGTAAGAATACCACTTCATAAGGAAATACAGTTTTGCAGAGTAAAGACATATACGTACGCATTGGAAACTCTTTACGAGAAGAAATAACGCATCGTACAAAATTAGCTTGTATCTCCAAAACTACACGTTGTATCTCGAAAAGAATTGTTGTGGCGTGTACGTCTTAACATGTAGCATCTAAAGAGAACCAAAAGGAGAATTTTCTTTCGTCAAAATTTTTCAGAAAATCACGTTTTAAGGAAATCCCGCATCGTGCGAAATTATCTTGTTTTTCCTAAACAACACGTTGTAAGTCGAAAAGCTTTCATGTTGCGTGTATGTCTAAGTGTGTAGCCTCAAAAGAGAAGGCACAGGACAGTTTTCTCTCGAAAGGATATGTAAGAATACCACTTCATAAGGAAATACAGTTTTGCAGAGTAAAGACATATAAGTACGCATTGGAAACTCTTTACGAGAAGAAATAACGCATCGTACAAAATTAGCTTGTATCTCCAAAACTACACGTTGTATCTCGAAAAGAATTGTTGTGGCGTGTACGTCTTAACATGTAGCATCTAAAGAGAACCAAAAGGAGAATTTTCTTTCGTCAAAATTTTTCAGAAAATCACGTTTTAAGGAAATCCCGCATCGTGCGAAATTATCTTGTTTTTCCTAAACAACACGTTGTAAGTCGAAAAGCTTTCATGTTGCGTGTATGTCTAAGTGTGTAGCCTCAAAAGAGAAGGCACAGGACAGTTTTCTCTCGAAAGGATATGTAAGAATACCACTTCATAAGGAAATACAGTTTTGCAGAGTAAAGACATATACGTACGCATTGGAAACTCTTTAAGAGAAGAAATAACGGATAGTACAAAATTAGCTTGTATCTCCAAAACTACACGTTGTATCTCGAAAAGAATTGTTGTGGCGTGTTCGTCTTAACATGTAGCATCTAAAGAGAACCAAAAGGAGAATTTTCTTTCGTCAAAATTTTTCAGAAAATCACGTTTTAAGGAAATCCCGCATCGTGCGAAATTATCTTGTTTTTCCTAAACAACACGTTGTAAGTTGAAAAGCTTTCATGTTGCGTGTATGTCTAAGTGTGTAGCCTCAAAAGAGAAGGCACAGGACAGTTTTCTCTCGAAAGGATATGTAAGAATACCACTTCATAAGGAAATACAGTTTTGCAGAGTAAAGACATATACGTACGCATTGGAAACTCTTTACGAGAAGAAATAACGCATCGTACAAAATTAGCTTGTATCTCCAAAACTACACGTTGTATCTCGAAAAGAATTGTTGTGGCGTGTACGTCTTAACATGTAGCATCTAAAGAGAACCAAAAGGAGAATTTTCTTTCGTCAAAATTTTTCAGAAAATCACGTTTTAAGGAAATCCCGCATCGTGCGAAATTATCTTGTTTTTCCTAAACAACACGTTGTAAGTCGAAAAGCTTTCATGTTGCGTGTATGTCTAAGTGTGTAGCCTCAAAAGAGAAGGCACAGGACAGTTTTCTCTCGAAAGGATATGTAAGAATACCACTTCATAAGGAAATACAGTTTTGCAGAGTAAAGACATATACGTACGCATTGGAAACTCTTTACGAGAAGAAATAACGCATCGTACAAAATTAGCTTGTATCTCCAAAACTACACGTTGTATCTCGAAAAGAATTGTTGTGGCGTGTACGTCTTAACATGTAGCATCTAAAGAGAACCAAAAGGAGAATTTTCTTTCGTCAAAATTTTTCAGAAAATCACGTTTTAAGGAAATCCCGCATCGTGCGAAATTATCTTGTTTTTCCTAAACAACACGTTGTAAGTCGAAAAGCTTTCATGTTGCGTGTATGTCTCAGTGTGTAGCCTCAAAAGAGAAGGCACAGGACAGTTTTCTCTCGAAAGGATATGTAAGAATACCACTTCATAAGGAAATACAGTTTTGCAGAGTAAAGACATATACGTACGCATTGGAAACTCTTTACGAGAAGAAATAACGCATCGTACAAAATTAGCTTGTATCTCGAAAACTACACGTTGTATCTCGAAAAGAATTGTTGTGGCGTGTACGTCTTAACATGTAGCATCTAAAGAGAACCAAAAGGAGAATTTTCTTTCGTCAAAATTTTTCAGAAAATCACGTTTTAAGGAAATCCCGCATCGTGCGAAATTATCTTGTTTTTCCTAAACAACACGTTGTAAGTCGAAAAGCTTTCATGTTGCGTGTATGTCTAAGTGTGTAGCCTCAAAAGAGAAGGCACAGGACAGTTTTCTCTCGAAAGGATATGTAAGAATACCACTTCATAAGGAAATACAGTTTTGCAGAGTAAAGACATATACGTACGCATTGGAAACTCTTTATGAGAAGAAATAACGCATCGTACAAAATTAGCTTGTATCTCCAAAACTACAGGTTGTATCTCGAAAAGAATTGTTGTGGCGTGTACGTCTTAACATGTAGCATCTAAAGAGAACCAAAAGGAGAATTTTCTTTCGTCAAAATTTTTCAGAAAATCACGTTTTAAGGAAATCCCGCATCGTGCGAAATTATCTTGTTTTTCCTAAACAACACGTTGTAAGTCGAAAAGCTTTCATGTTGCGTGTATGTCTAAGTGTGTAGCCTCAAAAGTGAAGGCACAGGACAGTTTTCTCTCGAAAGGATATGTAAGAATACCACTTCATAAGGAAATACAGTTTTGCAGAGTAAAGACATATACGTACGCATTGGAAACTCTTTAAGAGAAGAAATAACGCATCGTACAAAATTAGCTTGTATCTCGAAAACTACACGTTGTATCTCGAAAAGAATTGTTGTGGCGTGTACGTCTTAACATGTAGCATCTAAAGAGAACCAAAAGGAGAATTTTCTTTCGTCAAAATTTTTCAGAACATCACGTTTTAAGGAAATCCCGCATCGTGCGAAATTATCTTGTTTTTCCTAAACAACACGTTGTAAGTCGAAAAGCTTTCATGTTGCGTGTATGTCTAAGTGTGTAGCCTCAAAAGAGAAGGCACAGGACAGTTTTCTCTCGAAAGGATATGTAAGAATACCACTTCATAAGGAAATACAGTTTTGCAGAGTAAAGACATATACGTACGCATTGGAAACTCTTTACGAGAAGAAATAACGCATAGTACAAAATTAGCTTGTATCTCCAAAACTACACGTTGTATCTCGAAAAGAATTGTTGTGGCGTGTACGTCTTAATATGTAGCATCTAAAGAGAACCAAAAGGAGAATTTTCTTTCGTCAAAATTTTTCAGAAAATCACGTTTTAAGGAAATCCCGCATCGTGCGAAATTATCTTGTTTTTCCTAAACAACACGATGTAAGTCGAAAAGCTTTCATGTTGCGTGTATGTCTAAGTGTGTAGCCTCAAAAGAGAAGGCACAGGAAAGTTTTCTCTCGAAAGGATATGTAAGAATACCACTTCATAAGGAAATACAGTTTTGCAGAGTAAAGACATATACGTACGCATTGGAAACTCTTTACGAGAAGAAATAACGCATCGTACAAAATTAGCTTGTATCTCCAAAACTACACGTTGTATCTCGAAAAGAATTGTTGTGGCGTGTACTTCTTAACATGTAGCATCTAAAGAGAACCAAAAGGAGAATTTTCTTTCGTCAAAATTTTTCAGAAAATCACGTTTTAAGGAAATCCCGCATCGTGCGAAATTATCTTGTTTTTCCTAAACAACACGTTGTAAGTCGAAAAGCTTTCATGTTGCGTGTATGTCTAAGTGTGTAGCCTCAAAAGAGAAGGCACAGGACAGTTTTCTCTCGAAAGGATATGTAAGAATACCACTTCATAAGGAAATACAGTTTTGCAGAGTAAAGACATATACGTACGCATTGGAAACTCTTTACGAGAAGAAATAACGCATAGTACAAAATTAGCTTGTATCTCCAAAACTACACGTTGTATCTCGAAAAGAATTGTTGTGGCGTGTACGTCTTAACATGTAGCATCTAAAGAGAACCAAAAGGAGAATTTTCTTTCGTCAAAATTTTTCAGAAAATCACGTTTTAAGGAAATCCCGCATCGTGCGAAATTATCTTGTTTTTCCTAAACAACACGTTGTAAGTCGAAAAGCTTTCATGTTGCGTGTATGTCTAAGTGTGTAGCCTCAAAAGAGAAGGCACAGGACAGTTTTCTCTCGAAAGGATATGTAAGAATACCACTTCATAAGGAAATACAGTTTTGCAGAGTAAAGACATATACGTACGCATTGGAAACTCTTTACGAGAAGAAATAACGCATAGTACAAAATTAGCTTGTATCTCCAAAACTACACGTTGTATCTCGAAAAGAATTGTTGTGGCGTGTACGTCTTAACATGTAGCATCTAAAGAGAACCAAAAGGAGAATTTTCTTTCGTCAAAATTTTTCAGAAAATCACGTTTTAAGGAAATCCCGCATCGTGCGAAATTATCTTGTTTTTCCTAAACAACACGTTGTAAGTCGAAAAGCTTTCATGTTGCGTGTATGTCTAAGTGTGTAGCCTCAAAAGAGAAGGCACAGGACAGTTTTCTCTCGAAAGGATATGTAAGAATACCACTTCATAAGGAAATACAGTTTTGCAGAGTAAAGACATACGTACGCATTGGAAACTCTTTAGGAGAAGAAATAACGCATAGTACAAAATTAGCTTGTATCTCCAAAACTACACGTTGTATCTCGAAAAGAATTGTTGTGGCGTGTACGTCTTAACATGTAGCATCTAAAGAGAACCAAAAGGAGAATTTTCTTTCGTCAAAATTTTTCAGAAAATCACGTTTTAAGGAAATCCCGCATCGTGCGAAATTATCTTGTTTTTCCTAAACAACACGTTGTAAGTCGAAAAGCTTTCATGTTGCGTGTATGTCTAAGTGTGTAGCCTCTAAAGAGAAGGCACAGGACAGTTTTCTCTCGAAAGGATATGTAAGAATACCACTTCATAAGGAAATACAGTTTTGCAGAGTAAAGACATATACGTACGCATTGGAAACTCTTTACGAGAAGAAATAACGCATAGTACAAAATTAGCTTGTATCTCCAAAACTACACGTTGTATCTCGAAAAGAATTGTTGTGGCGTGTACGTCTTAACATGTAGCATCTAAAGAGAACCAAAAGGAGAATTTTCTTTCGTCAAAATTTTTCAGAAAATCACGTTTTAAGGAAATCCCGCATCGTGCGAAATTATCTTGTTTTTCCTAAACAACACGTTGTAAGTCGAAAAGCTTTCATGTTGCGTGTATGTCTAAGTGTGTAGCCTCAAAAGAGAAGGCACAGGACAGTTTTCTCTCGAAAGGATATGTAAGAATACCACTTCATAAGGAAATACAGTTTTGCAGAGTAAAGACATATACGTACGCATTGGAAACTCTTTACGAGAAGAAATAACGCATCGTACAAAATTAGCTTGTATCTCCAAAACTACACGTTGTATCTCGAAAAGAATTGTTGTGGCGTGTGTGTACGTCTTAACATGTAGCATCTAAAGAGAACCAAAAGGAGAATTTTCTTTCGTCAAAATTTTTCAGAAAATCACGTTTTAAGGAAATCCCGCATCGTGCGAAATTATCTTGTTTTTCCTAAACAACACGTTGTAAGTCGAAAAGCTTTCATGTTGCGTGTATGTCTAAGTGTGTAGCCTCAAAAGAGAAGGCACAGGACAGTTTTCTCTCGAAAGGATATGTAAGAATACCACTTCATAAGGAAATACAGTTTTGCAGAGTAAAGACATATACGTACGCATTGGAAACTCTTTAGGAGAAGAAATAACGCATCGTACAAAATTAGCTTGTATCTCCAAAACTACACGTTGTATCTCGAAAAGAATTGTTGTGGCGTGTACGTCTTAACATGTAGCATCTAAAGAGAACCAAAAGGAGAATTTTCTTTCGTCAAAATTTTTCAGAAAATCACGTTTTAAGGAAATCCCGCATCGTGCGAAATTATCTTGTTTTTCCTAAACAACACGTTGTAAGTCGAAAAGCTTTCATGTTGCGTGTATGTCTAAGTGTGTAGCCTCAAAAGAGAAGGCACAGGACAGTTTTCTCTCGAAAGGATATGTAAGAATACCACTTCATAAGGAAATACAGTTTTGCAGAGTAAAGACATATACGTACGCATTGGAAACTCTTTACGAGAAGAAATAACGCATCGTACAAAATTAGCTTGTATCTCCAAAACTACACGTTGTATCTCGAAAAGAATTGTTGTGGCGTGTACGTCTTAACATGTAGCATCTAAAGAGAACCAAAAGGAGAATTTTCTTTCGTCAAAATTTTTCAGAAAATCACGTTTTAAGGAAATCCCGCATCGTGCGAAATTATCTTGTATTTCCTAAACAACACGTTGTAAGTCGAAAAGCTTTCATGTTGCGTGTATGTCTAAGTGTGTAGCCTCAAAAGAGAAGGCACAGGACAGTTTTCTCTCGAAAGGATATGTAAGAATACCACTTCATAAGGAAATACAGTTTTGCAGAGTAAAGACATATACGTACGCATTGGAAACTCTTTACGAGAAGAAATAACGCATAGTACAAAATTAGCTTGTATCTCCAAAACTACACGTTGTATCTCGAAAAGAATTGTTGTGGCGTGTACGTCTTAACATGTAGCATCTAAAGAGAACCAAAAGGAGAATTTTCTTTCGTCAAAATTTTTCAGAAAATCACGTTTTAAGGAAATCCCGCATCGTGCGAAATTATCTTGTTTTTCCTAAACAACACGTTGTAAGTCGAAAAGCTTTCATGTTGCGTGTATGTCTAAGTGTGTAGCCTCAAAAGAGAAGGCACAGGACAGTTTTCTCTCGAAAGGATATGTAAGAATACCACTTCATAAGGAAATACAGTTTTGCAGAGTAAAGACATATACGTACGCATTGGAAACTCTTTACGAGAAGAAATAACGCATCGTACAAAATTAGCTTGTATCTCCAAAACTACACGTTGTATCTCGAAAAGAATTGTTGTGGCGTGTACGTCTTAACATGTAGCATCTAAAGAGAACCAAAAGGAGAATTTTCTTTCGTCAAAATTTTTCAGAAAATCACGTTTTAAGGAAATCCCGCATCGTGCGAAATTATCTTGTTTTTCCTAAACAACACGTTGTAAGTCGAAAAGCTTTCATGTTGCGTGTATGTCTAAGTGTGTAGCCTCAAAAGAGAAGGCACAGGACAGTTTTCTCTCGAAAGGATATGTAAGAATACCACTTCATAAGGAAATACAGTTTTGCAGAGTAAAGACATATACGTACGCATTGGAAACTCTTTACGAGAAGAAATAACGCAT
Organism: Apodemus sylvaticus; assembly: GCF_947179515.1. Lineage (NCBI taxonomy): Eukaryota > Metazoa > Chordata > Mammalia > Rodentia > Muridae > Apodemus > Apodemus sylvaticus. The sequence continues at coordinate 439,950 of NW_026263448.1, forward strand.
CGTACAAAATTAGCTTGTATCTCCAAAACTACACGTTGTATCTCGAAAAGAATTGTTGTGGCGTGTACGTCTTAACATGTAGCATCTAAAGAGAACCAAAAGGAGAATTTTCTTTCGTCAAAATTTTTCAGAAAATCACGTTTTAAGGAAATCCCGCATCGTGCGAAATTATCTTGTATTTCCTAAACAACACGTTGTAAGTCGAAAAGCTTTCATGTTGCGTGTATGTCTAAGTGTGTAGCCTCAAAAGAGAAGGCACAGGACAGTTTTCTCTCGAAAGGATATGTAAGAATACCACTTCATAAGGAAATACAGTTTTGCAGAGTAAAGACATATACGTACGCATTGGAAACTCTTTACGAGAAGAAATAACGCATAGTACAAAATTAGCTTGTATCTCCAAAACTACACGTTGTATCTCGAAAAGAATTGTTGTGGCGTGTACGTCTTAACATGTAGCATCTAAAGAGAACCAAAAGGAGAATTTTCTTTCGTCAAAATTTTTCAGAAAATCACGTTTTAAGGAAATCCCGCATCGTGCGAAATTATCTTGTTTTTCCTAAACAACACGTTGTAAGTCGAAAAGCTTTCATGTTGCGTGTATGTCTAAGTGTGTAGCCTCAAAAGAGAAGGCACAGGACAGTTTTCTCTCGAAAGGATATGTAAGAATACCACTTCATAAGGAAATACAGTTTTGCAGAGTAAAGACATATACGTACGCATTGGAAACTCTTTACGAGAAGAAATAACGCATCGTACAAAATTAGCTTGTATCTCCAAAACTACACGTTGTATCTCGAAAAGAATTGTTGTGGCGTGTACGTCTTAACATGTAGCATCTAAAGAGAACCAAAAGGAGAATTTTCTTTCGTCAAAATTTTTCAGAAAATCACGTTTTAAGGAAATCCCGCATCGTGCGAAATTATCTTGTTTTTCCTAAACAACACGTTGTAAGTCGAAAAGCTTTCATGTTGCGTGTATGTCTAAGTGTGTAGCCTCAAAAGAGAAGGCACAGGACAGTTTTCTCTCGAAAGGATATGTAAGAATACCACTTCATAAGGAAATACAGTTTTGCAGAGTAAAGACATATACGTACGCATTGGAAACTCTTTACGAGAAGAAATAACGCATCGTACAAAATTAGCTTGTATCTCCAAAACTACACGTTGTATCTCGAAAAGAATTGTTGTTTCGTGTACGTCTTAACATGTAGCATCTAAAGAGAACCAAAAGGAGAATTTTCTTTCGTCAAAATTTTTCAGAAAATCACGTTTTAAGGAAATCCCGCATCGTGCGAAATTATCTTGTTTTTCCTAAACAACACGTTGTAAGTCGAAAAGCTTTCATGTTGCGTGTATGTCTAAGTGTGTAGCCTCAAAAGAGAAGGCACAGGACAGTTTTCTCTCGAAAGGATATGTAAGAATACCACTTCATAAGGAAATACAGTTTTGCAGAGTAAAGACATATACGTACGCATTGGAAACTCTTTACGAGAAGAAATAACGCATCGTACAAAATTAGCTTGTATCTCCAAAACTACACGTTGTATCTCGAAAAGAATTGTTGTGGCGTGTACGTCTTAACATGTAGCATCTAAAGAGAACCAAAAGGAGAATTTTCTTTCGTCAAAATTTTTCAGAAAATCACGTTTTAAGGAAATCCCGCATCGTGCGAAATTATCTTGTTTTTCCTAAACAACACGTTGTAAGTCGAAAAGCTTTCATGTTGCGTGTATGTCTAAGTGTGTAGCCTCAAAAGAGAAGGCACAGGACAGTTTTCTCTCGAAAGGATATGTAAGAATACCACTTCATAAGGAAATACAGTTTTGCAGAGTAAAGACATATACGTACGCATTGGAAACTCTTTACGAGAAGAAATAACGCATCGTACAAAATTAGCTTGTATCTCCAAAACTACACGTTGTATCTCGAAAAGAATTGTTGTGGCGTGTACGTCTTAACATGTAGCATCTAAAGAGAACCAAAAGGAGAATTTTCTTTCGTCAATTTTTCAGAAAATCACGTTTTAAGGAAATCCCGCATCGTGCGAAATTATCTTGTTTTTCCTAAACAACACGTTGTAAGTCGAAAAGCTTTCATGTTGCGTGTATGTCTAAGTGTGTAGCCTCAAAAGAGAAGGCACAGGACAGTTTTCTCTCGAAAGGATATGTAAGAATACCACTTCATAAGGAAATACAGTTTTGCAGAGTAAAGACATATACGTACGCATTGGAAACTCTTTACGAGAAGAAATAACGCATCGTACAAAATTAGCTTGTATCTCCAAAACTACACGTTGTATCTCGAAAAGAATTGTTGTGGCGTGTACGTCTTAACATGTAGCATCTAAAGAGAACCAAAAGGAGAATTTTCTTTCGTCAAAATTTTTCAGAAAATCACGTTTTAAGGAAATCCCGCATCGTGCGAAATTATCTTGTTTTTCCTAAACAACACGTTGTAAGTCGAAAAGCTTTCATGTTGCGTGTATGTCTAAGTGTGTAGCCTCAAAAGAGAAGGCACAGGACAGTTTTCTCTCGAAAGGATATGTAAGAATACCACTTCATAAGGAAATACAGTTTTGCAGAGTAAAGACATATACGTACGCATTGGAAACTCTTTACGAGAAGAAATAACGCATAGTACAAAATTAGCTTGTATCTCCAAAACTACACGTTGTATCTCGAAAAGAATTGTTGTGGCGTGTACGTCTTAACATGTACCATCTAAAGAGAACCAAAAGGAGAATTTTCTTTCGTCAAAATTTTTCAGAAAATCACGTTTTAAGGAAATCCCGCATCGTGCGAAATTATCTTGTTTTCCCTAAACAACACGTTGTAAGTCGAAAAGCTTTCATGTTGCGTGCATGTCTAAGTGTGTAGCCTCAAAAGAGAAGGCACAGGACAGTTTTCTCTCGAAAGGATATGTAAGAATACCACTTCATAAGGAAATACAGTTTTGCAGAGTAAAGACATATACGTACGCATTGGAAACTCTTTACGAGAAGAAATAACGCATCGTACAAAATTAGCTTGTATCTCCAAAACTACACGTTGTATCTCGAAAAGAATTGTTGTGGCGTGTACGTCTTAACATGTAGCATCTAAAGAGAACCAAAAGGAGAATTTTCTTTCGTCAAAATTTTTCAGAAAATCACGTTTTAAGGAAATCCCGCATCGTGCGAAATTATCTTGTTTTTCCTAAACAACACGTTGTAAGTCGAAAAGCTTTCATGTTGCGTGTATGTCTAAGTGTGTAGCCTCAAAAGAGAAGGCACAGGACAGTTTTCTCTCGAAAGGATATGTAAGAATACCACTTCATAAGGAAATACAGTTTTGCAGAGTAAAGACATATACGTACGCATTGGAAACTCTTTAGGAGAAGAAATAACGCATCGTACAAAATTAGCTTGTATCTCCAAAACTACACGTTGTATCTCGAAAAGAATTGTTGTGGCGTGTACGTCTTAACATGTAGCATCTAAAGAGAACCAAAAGGAGAATTTTCTTTCGTCAAAATTTTTCAGAAAATCACGTTTTAAGGAAATCCCGCATCGTGCGAAATTATCTTGTTTTTCCTAAACAACACGTTGTAAGTCGAAAAGCTTTCATGTTGCGTGTATGTCTAAGTGTGTAGCCTCAAAAGAGAAGGCACAGGACAGTTTTCTCTCGAAAGGATATGTAAGAATACCACTTCATAAGGAAATACAGTTTTGCAGAGTAAAGACATATACGTACGCATTGGAAAATCTTTACGAGAAGAAATAACGCATCGTACAAAATTAGCTTGTATCTCCAAAACTACACGTTGTATCTCGAAAAGAATTGTTGTGGCGTGTACGTCTTAACATGTAGCATCTAAAGAGAACCAAAAGGAGAATTTTCTTTCGTCAAAATTTTTCAGAAAATCACGTTTTAAGGAAATCCCGCATCGTGCGAAATTATCTTGTTTTTCCTAAACAACACGTTGTAAGTCGAAAAGCTTTCATGTTGCGTGTATGTCTAAGTGTGTAGCCTCAAAAGAGAAGGCACAGGACAGTTTTCTCTCGAAAGGATATGTAAGAATACCACTTCATAAGGAAATACAGTTTTGCAGAGTAAAGACATATACGTACGCATTGGAAACTCTTTACGAGAAGAAATAACGCATCGTACAAAATTAGCTTGTATCTCCAAAACTACACGTTGTATCTCGAAAAGAATTGTTGTGGCGTGTACGTCTTAACATGTAGCATCTAAAGAGAACCAAAAGGAGAATTTTCTTTCGTCAAAATTTTTCAGAAAATCACGTTTTAAGGAAATCCCGCATCGTGCGAAATTATCTTGTATTTCCTAAACAACACGTTGTAAGTCGAAAAGCTTTCATGTTGCGTGTATGTCTAAGTGTGTAGCCTCAAAAGAGAAGGCACAGGACAGTTTTCTCTCGAAAGGATATGTAAGAATACCACTTCATAAGGAAATACAGTTTTGCAGAGTAAAGACATATACGTACGCATTGGAAACTCTTTACGAGAAGAAATAACGCATAGTACAAAATTAGCTTGTATCTCCAAAACTACACGTTGTATCTCGAAAAGAATTGTTGTGGCGTGTACGTCTTAACATGTAGCATCTAAAGAGAACCAAAAGGAGAATTTTCTTTCGTCAAAATTTTTCAGAAAATCACGTTTTAAGGAAATCCCGCATCGTGCGAAATTATCTTGTTTTTCCTAAACAACACGTTGTAAGTCGAAAAGCTTTCATGTTGCGTGTATGTCTAAGTGTGTAGCCTCAAAAGAGAAGGCACAGGACAGTTTTCTCTCGAAAGGATATGTAAGAATACCACTTCATAAGGAAATACAGTTTTGCAGAGTAAAGACATATACGTACGCATTGGAAACTCTTTACGAGAAGAAATAACGCATCGTACAAAATTAGCTTGTATCTCCAAAACTACACGTTGTATCTCGAAAAGAATTGTTGTGGCGTGTACGTCTTAACATGTAGCATCTAAAGAGAACCAAAAGGAGAATTTTCTTTCGTCAAAATTTTTCAGAAAATCACGTTTTAAGGAAATCCCGCATCGTGCGAAATTATCTTGTTTTTCCTAAACAACACGTTGTAAGTCGAAAAGCTTTCATGTTGCGTGTATGTCTAAGTGTGTAGCCTCAAAAGAGAAGGCACAGGACAGTTTTCTCTCGAAAGGATATGTAAGAATACCACTTCATAAGGAAATACAGTTTTGCAGAGTAAAGACATATACGTACGCATTGGAAACTCTTTACGAGAAGAAATAACGCATAGTACAAAATTAGCTTGTATCTCCAAAACTACACGTTGTATCTCGAAAAGAATTGTTGTGGCGTGTACGTCTTAACATGTAGCATCTAAAGAGAACCAAAAGGAGAATTTTCTTTCGTCAAAATTTTTCAGAAAATCACGTTTTAAGGAAATCCCGCATCGTGCGAAATTATCTTGTTTTTCCTAAACAACACGTTGTAAGTCGAAAAGCTTTCATGTTGCGTGTATGTCTAAGTGTGTAGCCTCAAAAGAGAAGGCACAGGACAGTTTTCTCTCGAAAGGATATGTAAGAATACCACTTCATAAGGAAATACAGTTTTGCAGAGTAAAGACATATACGTACGCATTGGAAACTCTTTACGAGAAGAAATAACGCATCATACAAAATTAGCTTGTATCTCCGAAACTACACGTTGTATCTCGAAAAGAATTGTTGTGGCATGTACGTCTTAACATGTAGCATCTAAAGAGAACCAAAAGGAGAATTTTCTTTCGTCAAAATTTTTCAGAAAATCACGTTTTAAGGAAATCCCGCATCGTGCGAAATTATCTTGTTTTTCCTAAACAACACGTTGTAAGTCGAAAAGCTTTCATGTTGCGTGTATGTCTAAGTGTGTAGCCTCAAAAGAGAAGGCACAGGACAGTTTTCTCTCGAAAGGATATGTAAGAATACCACTTCATAAGGAAATACAGTTTTGCAGAGTAAAGACATATACGTACGCATTGGAAACTCTTTACGAGAAGAAATAACGCATCGTACAAAATTAGCTTGTATCTCCAAAACTACACGTTGTATCTCGAAAAGAATTGTTGTGGCGTGTACGTCTTAACATGTAGCATCTAAAGAGAACCAAAAGGAGAATTTTCTTTCGTCAAAATTTTTCAGAAAATCACGTTTTAAGGAAATCCCGCATCGTGCGAAATTATCTTGTTTTTCCTAAACAACACGTTGTAAGTCGAAAAGCTTTCATGTTGCGTGTATGTCTAAGTGTGTAGCCTCAAAAGAGAAGGCACAGGACAGTTTTCTCTCGAAAGGATATGTAAGAATACCACTTCATAAGGAAATACAGTTTTGCAGAGTAAAGACATATACGTACGCATTGGAAACTCTTTACGAGAAGAAATAACGCATAGTACAAAATTAGCTTGTATCTCCAAAACTACACGTTGTATCTCGAAAAGAATTGTTGTGGCGTGTACGTCTTAACATGTAGCATCTAAAGAGAACCAAAAGGAGAATTTTCTTTCGTCAAAATTTTTCAGAAAATCACGTTTTAAGGAAATCCCGCATCGTGCGAAATTATCTTGTTTTTCCTAAACAACACGTTGTAAGTCGAAAAGCTTTCATGTTGCGTGTATGTCTAAGTGTGTAGCCTCAAAAGAGAAGGCACAGGACAGTTTTCTCTAGAAAGGATATGTAAGAATACCACTTCATAAGGAAATACAGTTTTGCAGAGTAAAGACATATACGTACGCATTGGAAACTCTTTAGGAGAAGAAATAACGCATCGTACAAAATTAGCTTGTATCTCCAAAACTACACGTTGTATCTCGAAAAGAATTGTTGTGGCGTGTACGTCTTAACATGTAGCATCTAAAGAGAACCAAAAGGAGAATTTTCTTTCGTCAAAATTTTTCAGAAAATCACGTTTTAAGGAAATCCCGCATCGTGCGAAATTATCTTGTTTTTCCTAAACAACACGTTGTAAGTCGAAAAGCTTTCATGTTGCGTGTATGTCTAAGTGTGTAGCCTCAAAAGAGAAGGCACAGGACAGTTTTCTCTCGAAAGGATATGTAAGAATACCACTTCATAAGGAAATACAGTTTTGCAGAGTAAAGACATATACGTACGCATTGGAAACTCTTTACGAGAAGAAATAACGCATAGTACAAAATTAGCTTGTATCTCCAAAACTACACGTTGTATCTCGAAAAGAATTGTTGTGGCGTGTACGTCTTAACATGTAGCATCTAAAGAGAACCAAAAGGAGAATTTTCTTTCGTCAAAATTTTTCAGAAAATCACGTTTTAAGGAAATCCCGCATCGTGCGAAATTATCTTGTTTTCCCTAAACAACACGTTGTAAGTCGAAAAGCTTTCATGTTGCGTGCATGTCTAAGTGTGTAGCCTCAAAAGAGAAGGCACAGGACAGTTTTCTCTCGAAAGGATATGTAAGAATACCACTTCATAAGGAAATACAGTTTTGCAGAGTAAAGACATATACGTACGCATTGGAAACTCTTTACGAGAAGAAATAATGCATCGTACAAAATTAGCTTGTATCTCCAAAACTACACGTTGTATCTCGAAAAGAATTGTTGTGGCGTGTACGTCTTAACATGTAGCATCTAAAGAGAACCAAAAGGAGAATTTTCTTTCGTCAAAATTTTTCAGAAAATCACGTTTTAAAGAAATCCCGCATCGTGCGAAATTATCTTGTTTTTCCTAAACAACACGTTGTAAGTCGAAAAGCTTTCATGTTGCGTGTATGTCTAAGTGTGTAGCCTCAAAAGAGAAGGCACAGGACAGTTTTCTCTCGAAAGGATATGTAAGAATACCACTTCATAAGGAAATACAGTTTTGCAGAGTAAAGACATATACGTACGCATTGGAAACTCTTTACGAGAAGAAATAACGCATCGTACAAAATTAGCTTGTATCTCCAAAACTACACGTTGTATCTCGAAAAGAATTGTTGTGGCGTGTACGTCTTAACATGTAGCATCTAAAGAGAACCAAAAGGAGAATTTTCTTTCGTCAAAATTTTTCAGAAAATCACGTTTTAAGGAAATCCCGCATCGTGCGAAATTATCTTGTTTTTCCTAAACAACACGTTGTAAGTCGAAAAGCTTTCATGTTGCGTGTATGTCTAAGTGTGTAGCCTCAAAAGAGAAGGCACAGGACAGTTTTCTCTCGAAAGGATATGTAAGAATACCACTTCATAAGGAAATACAGTTTTGCAGAGTAAAGACATATACGTACGCATTGGAAACTCTTTACGAGAAGAAATAACGCATCGTACAAAATTAGCTTGTATCTCCAAAACTACACGTTGTATCTCGAAAAGAATTGTTGTGGCGTGTACGTCTTAACATGTAGCATCTAAAGAGAACCAAAAGGAGAATTTTCTTTCGTCAAAATTTTTCAGAAAATCACGTTTTAAGGAAATCCCGCATCGTGCGAAATTATCTTGTATTTCCTAAACAACACGTTGTAAGTCGAAAAGCTTTCATGTTGCGTGTATGTCTAAGTGTGTAGCCTCAAAAGAGAAGGCACAGGACAGTTTTCTCTCGAAAGGATATGTAAGAATACCACTTCATAAGGAAATACAGTTTTGCAGAGTAAAGACATATACGTACGCATTGGAAACTCTTTACGAGAAGAAATAACGCATCGTACAAAATTAGCTTGTATCTCCAAAACTACACGTTGTATCTCGAAAAGAATTGTTGTGGCGTGTACGTCTTAACATGTAGCATCTAAAGAGAACCAAAAGGAGAATTTTCTTTCGTCAAAATTTTTCAGAAAATCACGTTTTAAGGAAATCCCGCATCGTGCGAAATTATCTTGTATTTCCTAAACAACACGTTGTAAGTCGAAAAGCTTTCATGTTGCGTGTATGTCTAAGTGTGTAGCCTCAAAAGAGAAGGCACAGGACAGTTTTCTCTCGAAAGGATATGTAAGAATACCACTTCATAAGGAAATACAGTTTTGCAGAGTAAAGACATATACGTACGCATTGGAAACTCTTTACGAGAAGAAATAACGCATAGTACAAAATTAGCTTGTATCTCCAAAACTACACGTTGTATCTCGAAAAGAATTGTTGTGGCGTGTACGTCTTAACATGTAGCATCTAAAGAGAACCAAAAGGAGAATTTTCTTTCGTCAAAATTTTTCAGAAAATCACGTTTTAAGGAAATCCCGCATCGTGCGAAATTATCTTGTTTTTCCTAAACAACACGTTGTAAGTCGAAAAGCTTTCATGTTGCGTGTATGTCTAAGTGTGTAGCCTCAAAAGAGAAGGCACAGGACAGTTTTCTCTCGAAAGGATATGTAAGAATACCACTTCATAAGGAAATACAGTTTTGCAGAGTAAAGACATATACGTACGCATTGGAAACTCTTTACGAGAAGAAATAACGCATCGTACAAAATTAGCTTGTATCTCCAAAACTACACGTTGTATCTCGAAAAGAATTGTTGTGGCGTGTACGTCTTAACATGTAGCATCTAAAGAGAACCAAAAGGAGAATTTTCTTTCGTCAAAATTTTTCAGAAAATCACGTTTTAAGGAAATCCCGCATCGTGCGAAATTATCTTGTTTTTCCTAAACAACACGTTGTAAGTCGAAAAGCTTTCATGTTGCGTGTATGTCTAAGTGTGTAGCCTCAAAAGAGAAGGCACAGGACAGTTTTCTCTCGAAAGGATATGTAAGAATACCACTTCATAAGGAAATACAGTTTTGCAGAGTAAAGACATATACGTACGCATTGGAAACTCTTTACGAGAAGAAATAACGCATCGTACAAAATTAGCTTGTATCTCCAAAACTACACGTTGTATCTCGAAAAGAATTGTTGTGGCGTGTACGTCTTAACATGTAGCATCTAAAGAGAACCAAAAGGAGAATTTTCTTTCGTCAAAATTTTTCAGAAAATCACGTTTTAAGGAAATCCCGCATCGTGCGAAATTATCTTGTTTTTCCTAAACAACACGTTGTAAGTCGAAAAGCTTTCATGTTGCGTGTATGTCTAAGTGTGTAGCCTCAAAAGAGAAGGCACAGGACAGTTTTCTCTCGAAAGGATATGTAAGAATACCACTTCATAAGGAAATACAGTTTTGCAGAGTAAAGACATATACGTACGCATTGGAAACTCTTTACGAGAAGAAATAACGCATCGTACAAAATTAGCTTGTATCTCCAAAACTACACGTTGTATCTCGAAAAGAATTGTTGTGGCGTGTACGTCTTAACATGTAGCATCTAAAGAGAACCAAAAGGAGAATTTTCTTTCGTCAAAATTTTTCAGAAAATCACGTTTTAAGGAAATCCCGCATCGTGCGAAATTATCTTGTATTTCCTAAACAACACGTTGTAAGTCGAAAAGCTTTCATGTTGCGTGTATGTCTAAGTGTGTAGCCTCAAAAGAGAAGGCACAGGACAGTTTTCTCTCGAAAGGATATGTAAGAATACCACTTCATAAGGAAATACAGTTTTGCAGAGTAAAGACATATACGTACGCATTGGAAACTCTTTACGAGAAGAAATAACGCATAGTACAAAATTAGCTTGTATCTCCAAAACTACACGTTGTATCTCGAAAAGAATTGTTGTGGCGTGTACGTCTTAACATGTAGCATCTAAAGAGAACCAAAAGGAGAATTTTCTTTCGTCAAAATTTTTCAGAAAATCACGTTTTAAGGAAATCCCGCATCGTGCGAAATTATCTTGTTTTTCCTAAACAACACGTTGTAAGTCGAAAAGCTTTCATGTTGCGTGTATGTCTAAGTGTGTAGCCTCAAAAGAGAAGGCACAGGACAGTTTTCTCTCGAAAGGATATGTAAGAATACCACTTCATAAGGAAATACAGTTTTGCAGAGTAAAGACATATACGTACGCATTGGAAACTCTTTACGAGAAGAAATAACGCATCGTACAAAATTAGCTTGTATCTCCAAAACTACACGTTGTATCTCGAAAAGAATTGTTGTGGCGTGTACGTCTTAACATGTAGCATCTAAAGAGAACCAAAAGGAGAATTTTCTTTCGTCAAAATTTTTCAGAAAATCACGTTTTAAGGAAATCCCGCATCGTGCGAAATTATCTTGTTTTTCCTAAACAACACGTTGTAAGTCGAAAAGCTTTCATGTTGCGTGTATGTCTAAGTGTGTAGCCTCAAAAGAGAAGGCACAGGACAGTTTTCTCTCGAAAGGATATGTAAGAATACCACTTCATAAGGAAATACAGTTTTGCAGAGTAAAGACATATACGTACGCATTGGAAACTCTTTACGAGAAGAAATAACGCATCGTACAAAATTAGCTTGTATCTCCAAAACTACACGTTGTATCTCGAAAAGAATTGTTGTGGCGTGTACGTCTTAACATGTAGCATCTAAAGAGAACCAAAAGGAGAATTTTCTTTCGTCAAAATTTTTCAGAAAATCACGTTTTAAGGAAATCCCGCATCGTGCGAAATTATCTTGTTTTTCCTAAACAACACGTTGTAAGTCGAAAAGCTTTCATGTTGCGTGTATGTCTAAGTGTGTAGCCTCAAAAGAGAAGGCACAGGACAGTTTTCTCTCGAAAGGATATGTAAGAATACCACTTCATAAGGAAATACAGTTTTGCAGAGTAAAGACATATACGTACGCATTGGAAACTCTTTACGAGAAGAAATAACGCATCGTACAAAATTAGCTTGTATCTCCAAAACTACACGTTGTATCTCGAAAAGAATTGTTGTGGCGTGTACGTCTTAACATGTAGCATCTAAAGAGAACCAAAAGGAGAATTTTCTTTCGTCAAAATTTTTCAGAAAATCACGTTTTAAGGAAATCCCGCATCGTGCGAAATTATCTTGTTTTTCCTAAACAACACGTTGTAAGTCGAAAAGCTTTCATGTTGCGTGTATGTCTAAGTGTGTAGCCTCAAAAGAGAAGGCACAGGACAGTTTTCTCTCGAAAGGATATGTAAGAATACCACTTCATAAGGAAATACAGTTTTGCAGAGTAAAGACATATACGTACGCATTGGAAACTCTTTATGAGAAGAAATAACGCATCGTACAAAATTAGCTTGTATCTCCAAAACTACACGTTGTATCTCGAAAAGAATTGTTGTTTCGTGTACGTCTTAACATGTAGCATCTAAAGAGAACCAAAAGGAGAATTTTCTTTCGTCAAAATTTTTCAGAAAATCACGTTTTAAGGAAATCCCGCATCGTGCGAAATTATCTTGTTTTTCCTAAACAACACGTTGTAAGTCGAAAAGCTTTCATGTTGCGTGTATGTCTAAGTGTGTAGCCTCAAAAGAGAAGGCACAGGACAGTTTTCTCTCGAAAGGATATGTAAGAATACCACTTCATAAGGAAATACAGTTTTGCAGAGTAAAGACATATACGTACGCATTGGAAACTCTTTACGAGAAGAAATAACGCATCGTACAAAATTAGCTTGTATCTCCAAAACTACACGTTGTATCTCGAAAAGAATTGTTGTGGCGTGTACGTCTTAACATGTAGCATCTAAAGAGAACCAAAAGGAGAATTTTCTTTCGTCAAAATTTTTCAGAAAATCACGTTTTAAGGAAATCCCGCATCGTGCGAAATTATCTTGTTTTTCCTAAACAACACGTTGTAAGTCGAAAAGCTTTCATGTTGCGTGTATGTCTAAGTGTGTAGCCTCAAAAGAGAAGGCACAGGACAGTTTTCTCTCGAAAGGATATGTAAGAATACCACTTCATAAGGAAATACAGTTTTGCAGAGTAAAGACATATACGTACGCATTGGAAACTCTTTACGAGAAGAAATAACGCATCGTACAAAATTAGCTTGTATCTCCAAAACTACACGTTGTATCTCGAAAAGAATTGTTGTGGCGTGTACGTCTTAACATGTAGCATCTAAAGAGAACCAAAAGGAGAATTTTCTTTCGTCAATTTTTCAGAAAATCACGTTTTAAGGAAATCCCGCATCATGCGAAATTATCTTGTTTTTCCTAAACAACACGTTGTAAGTCGAAAAGCTTTCATGTTGCGTGTATGTCTAAGTGTGTAGCCTCAAAAGAGAAGGCACAGGACAGTTTTCTCTCGAAAGGATATGTAAGAATACCACTTCATAAGGAAATACAGTTTTGCAGAGTAAAGACATATACGTACGCATTGGAAACTCTTTACGAGAAGAAATAACGCATCGTACAAAATTAGCTTGTATCTCCAAAACTACACGTTGTATCTCGAAAAGAATTGTTGTGGCGTGTACGTCTTAACATGTAGCATCTAAAGAGAACCAAAAGGAGAATTTTCTTTCGTCAAAATTTTTCAGAAAATCACGTTTTAAGGAAATCCCGCATCGTGCGAAATTATCTTGTTTTTCCTAAACAACACGTTGTAAGTCGAAAAGCTTTCATGTTGCGTGTATGTCTAAGTGTGTAGCCTCAAAAGAGAAGGCACAGGACAGTTTTCTCTCGAAAGGATATGTAAGAATACCACTTCATAAGGAAATACAGTTTTGCAGAGTAAAGACATATACGTACGCATTGGAAACTCTTTACGAGAAGAAATAACGCATAGTACAAAATTAGCTTGTATCTCCAAAACTACACGTTGTATCTCGAAAAGAATTGTTGTGGCGTGTACGTCTTAACATGTACCATCTAAAGAGAACCAAAAGGAGAATTTTCTTTCGTCAAAATTTTTCAGAAAATCACGTTTTAAGGAAATCCCGCATCGTGCGAAATTATCTTGTTTTCCCTAAACAACACGTTGTAAGTCGAAAAGCTTTCATGTTGCGTGCATGTCTAAGTGTGTAGCCTCAAAAGAGAAGGCACAGGACAGTTTTCTCTCGAAAGGATATGTAAGAATACCACTTCATAAGGAAATACAGTTTTGCAGAGTAAAGACATATACGTACGCATTGGAAACTCTTTACGAGAAGAAATAACGCATCGTACAAAATTAGCTTGTATCTCCAAAACTACACGTTGTATCTCGAAAAGAATTGTTGTGGCGTGTACGTCTTAACATGTAGCATCTAAAGAGAACCAAAAGGAGAATTTTCTTTCGTCAAAATTTTTCAGAAAATCACGTTTTAAGGAAATCCCGCATCGTGCGAAATTATCTTGTTTTTCCTAAACAACACGTTGTAAGTCGAAAAGCTTTCATGTTGCGTGTATGTCTAAGTGTGTAGCCTCAAAAGAGAAGGCACAGGACAGTTTTCTCTCGAAAGGATATGTAAGAATACCACTTCATAAGGAAATACAGTTTTGCAGAGTAAAGACATATACGTACGCATTGGAAACTCTTTAGGAGAAGAAATAACGCATCGTACAAAATTAGCTTGTATCTCCAAAACTACACGTTGTATCTCGAAAAGAATTGTTGTGGCGTGTACGTCTTAACATGTAGCATCTAAAGAGAACCAAAAGGAGAATTTTCTTTCGTCAAAATTTTTCAGAAAATCACGTTTTAAGGAAATCCCGCATCGTGCGAAATTATCTTGTTTTTCCTAAACAACACGTTGTAAGTCGAAAAGCTTTCATGTTGCGTGTATGTCTAAGTGTGTAGCCTCAAAAGAGAAGGCACAGGACAGTTTTCTCTCGAAAGGATATGTAAGAATACCACTTCATAAGGAAATACAGTTTTGCAGAGTAAAGACATATACGTACGCATTGGAAAATCTTTACGAGAAGAAATAACGCATCGTACAAAATTAGCTTGTATCTCCAAAACTACACGTTGTATCTCGAAAAGAATTGTTGTGGCGTGTACGTCTTAACATGTAGCATCTAAAGAGAACCAAAAGGAGAATTTTCTTTCGTCAAAATTTTTCAGAAAATCACGTTTTAAGGAAATCCCGCATCGTGCGAAATTATCTTGTTTTTCCTAAACAACACGTTGTAAGTCGAAAAGCTTTCATGTTGCGTGTATGTCTAAGTGTGTAGCCTCAAAAGAGAAGGCACAGGACAGTTTTCTCTCGAAAGGATATGTAAGAATACCACTTCATAAGGAAATACAGTTTTGCAGAGTAAAGACATATACGTACGCATTGGAAACTCTTTACGAGAAGAAATAACGCATCGTACAAAATTAGCTTGTATCTCCAAAACTACACGTTGTATCTCGAAAAGAATTGTTGTGGCGTGTACGTCTTAACATGTAGCATCTAAAGAGAACCAAAAGGAGAATTTTCTTTCGTCAAAATTTTTCAGAAAATCACGTTTTAAGGAAATCCCGCATCGTGCGAAATTATCTTGTATTTCCTAAACAACACGTTGTAAGTCGAAAAGCTTTCATGTTGCGTGTATGTCTAAGTGTGTAGCCTCAAAAGAGAAGGCACAGGACAGTTTTCTCTCGAAAGGATATGTAAGAATACCACTTCATAAGGAAATACAGTTTTGCAGAGTAAAGACATATACGTACGCATTGGAAACTCTTTACGAGAAGAAATAACGCATAGTACAAAATTAGCTTGTATCTCCAAAACTACACGTTGTATCTCGAAAAGAATTGTTGTGGCGTGTACGTCTTAACATGTAGCATCTAAAGAGAACCAAAAGGAGAATTTTCTTTCGTCAAAATTTTTCAGAAAATCACGTTTTAAGGAAATCCCGCATCGTGCGAAATTATCTTGTTTTTCCTAAACAACACGTTGTAAGTCGAAAAGCTTTCATGTTGCGTGTATGTCTAAGTGTGTAGCCTCAAAAGAGAAGGCACAGGACAGTTTTCTCTCGAAAGGATATGTAAGAATACCACTTCATAAGGAAATACAGTTTTGCAGAGTAAAGACATATACGTACGCATTGGAAACTCTTTACGAGAAGAAATAACGCATCGTACAAAATTAGCTTGTATCTCCAAAACTACACGTTGTATCTCGAAAAGAATTGTTGTGGCGTGTACGTCTTAACATGTAGCATCTAAAGAGAACCAAAAGGAGAATTTTCTTTCGTCAAAATTTTTCAGAAAATCACGTTTTAACGAAATCCCGCATCGTGCGAAATTATCTTGTTTTTCCTAAACAACACGTTGTAAGTCGAAAAGCTTTCATGTTGCGTGTATGTCTAAGTGTGTAGCCTCAAAAGAGAAGGCACAGGACAGTTTTCTCTCGAAAGGATATGTAAGAATACCACTTCATAAGGAAATACAGTTTTGCAGAGTAAAGACATATACGTACGCATTGGAAACTCTTTACGAGAAGAAATAACGCATCGTACAAAATTAGCTTGTATCTCCAAAACTACACGTTGTATCTCGAAAAGAATTGTTGTGGCGTGTACGTCTTAACATGTAGCATCTAAAGAGAACCAAAAGGAGAATTTTCTTTCGTCAAAATTTTTCAGAAAATCACGTTTTAAGGAAATCCCGCATCGTGCGAAATTATCTTGTTTTTCCTAAACAACACGTTGTAAGTCGAAAAGCTTTCATGTTGCGTGTATGTCTAAGTGTGTAGCCTCAAAAGAGAAGGCACAGGACAGTTTTCTCTCGAAAGGATATGTAAGAATACCACTTCATAAGGAAATACAGTTTTGCAGAGTAAAGACATATACGTACGCATTGGAAACTCTTTACGAGAAGAAATAACGCATCGTACAAAATTAGCTTGTATCTCCAAAACTACACGTTGTATCTCGAAAAGAATTGTTGTGGCGTGTACGTCTTAACATGTAGCATCTAAAGAGAACCAAAAGGAGAATTTTCTTTCGTCAAAATTTTTCAGAAAATCACGTTTTAAGGAAATCCCGCATCGTGCGAAATTATCTTGTTTTTCCTAAACAACACGTTGTAAGTCGAAAAGCTTTCATGTTGCGTGTATGTCTAAGTGTGTAGCCTCAAAAGAGAAGGCACAGGACAGTTTTCTCTCGAAAGGATATGTAAGAATACCACTTCATAAGGAAATACAGTTTTGCAGAGTAAAGACATATACGTACGCATTGGAAACTCTTTACGAGAAGAAATAACGCATCGTACAAAATTAGCTTGTATCTCCAAAACTACACGTTGTATCTCGAAAAGAATTGTTGTGGCGTGTACGTCTTAACATGTAGCATCTAAAGAGAACCAAAAGGAGAATTTTCTTTCGTCAAAATTTTTCAGAAAATCACGTTTTAAGGAAATCCCGCATCGTGCGAAATTATCTTGTTTTTCCTAAACAACACGTTGTAAGTCGAAAAGCTTTCATGTTGCGTGTATGTCTAAGTGTGTAGCCTCAAAAGAGAAGGCACAGGACAGTTTTCTCTCGAAAGGATATGTAAGAATACCACTTCATAAGGAAATACAGTTTTGCAGAGTAAAGACATATACGTACGCATTGGAAACTCTTTACGAGAAGAAATAACGCATCGTACAAAATTAGCTTGTATCTCCAAAACTACACGTTGTATCTCGAAAAGAATTGTTGTGGCGTGTACGTCTTAACATGTAGCATCTAAAGAGAACCAAAAGGAGAATTTTCTTTCGTCAAAATTTTTCAGAAAATCACGTTTTAAGGAAATCCCGCATCGTGCGAAATTATCTTGTTTTTCCTAAACAACACGTTGTAAGTCGAAAAGCTTTCATGTTGCGTGTATGTCTAAGTGTGTAGCCTCAAAAGAGAAGGCACAGGACAGTTTTCTCTCGAAAGGATAAGTAAGAATACCACTTCATAAGGAAATACAGTTTTGCAGAGTAAAGACATATACGTACGCATTGGAAACTCTTTACGAGAAGAAATAACGCATCGTACAAAATTAGCTTGTATCTCCAAAACTACACGTTGTATCTCGAAAAGAATTGTTGTGGCGTGTACGTCTTAACATGTAGCATCTAAAGAGAACCAAAAGGAGAATTTTCTTTCGTCAAAATTTTTCAGAAAATCACGTTTTAAGGAAATCCCGCATCGTGCGAAATTATCTTGTTTTTCCTAAACAACACGTTGTAAGTCGAAAAGCTTTCATGTTGCGTGTATGTCTAAGTGTGTAGCCTCAAAAGAGAAGGCACAGGACAGTTTCTCTCGAAAGGATATGTAAGAATACCACTTCATAAGGAAATACAGTTTTGCAGAGTAAAGACATATACGTACGCATTGGAAACTCTTTACGAGAAGAAATAACGCATCGTACAAAATTAGCTTGTATCTCCAAAACTACACGTTGTATCTCGAAAAGAATTGTTGTGGCGTGTACGTCTTAACATGTAGCATCTAAAGAGAACCAAAAGGAGAATTTTCTTTCGTCAAAATTTTTCAGAAAATCACCTTTTAAGGAAATCCCGCATCGTGCGAAATTATCTTGTTTTTCCTAAACAACACGTTGTAAGTCGAAAAGCTTTCATGTTGCGTGTATGTCTAAGTGTGTAGCCTCAAAAGAGAAGGCACAGGACAGTTTTCTCTCGAAAGGATATGTAAGAATACCACTTCATAAGGAAATACAGTTTTGCAGAGTAAAGACATATACGTACGCATTGGAAACTCTTTACGAGAAGAAATAACGCATCGTACAAAATTAGCTTGTATCTCCAAAACTACACGTTGTATCTCGAAAAGAATTGTTGTGGCGTGTACGTCTTAACATGTAGCATCTAAAGAGAACCAAAAGGAGAATTTTCTTTCGTCAAAATTTTTCAGAAAATCACGTTTTAAGGAAATCCCGCATCGTGCGAAATTATCTTGTTTTTCCTAAACAACACGTTGTAAGTCGAGAAGCTTTCATGTTGCGTGTATGTCTAAGTGTGTAGCCTCAAAAGAGAAGGCACAGGACAGTTTTCTCTCGAAAGGATATGTAAGAATACCACTTCATAAGGAAATACAGTTTTGCAGAGTAAAGACATATACGTACGCATTGGAAACTCTTTACGAGAAGAAATAACGCATAGTACAAAATTAGCTTGTATCTCCAAAACTACACGTTGTATCTCGAAAAGAATTGTTGTGGCGTGTACGTCTTAACATGTAGCATCTAAAGAGAACCAAAAGGAGAATTTTCTTTCGTCAAAATTTTTCAGAAAATCACGTTTTAAGGAAATCCCGCATCGTGCGAAATTATCTTGTTTTTCCTAAACAACACGTTGTAAGTCGAAAAGCTTTCATGTTGCGTGTATGTCTAAGTGTGTAGCCTCAAAAGAGAAGGCACAGGACAGTTTTCTCTCGAAAGGATATGTAAGAATACCACTTCATAAGGAAATACAGTTTTGCAGAGTAAAGACATATACGTACGCATTGGAAACTCTTTACGAGAAGAAATAACGCATCGTACAAAATTAGCTTGTATCTCCAAAACTACACGTTGTATCTCGAAAAGAATTGTTGTGGCGTGTACGTCTTAACATGTAGCATCTAAAGAGAACCAAAAGGAGAATTTTCTTTCGTCAAAATTTTTCAGAAAATCACGTTTTAGGGCGGCGGCAGCGGCAGCAGCGGCAGCAGTGGCTGCTCCAGCTGAAGGGCAATCAGCAGTGGAACCAAGGCGTCACAGGGACCAGTTAGGCCCTGCGCCCACGACCACTGACCTTCGCTGACCAGCCGGACAGCAAGCAGCTGCAGTTGTGCGGCGCCTTTCCTGCACGGAGGCCACTTCAGAACTCGGCCTCCCACCAGTCAGGAGAGGAGGATCCATCTTGGTTCCGTACTCCAGGAATCGGACAGACTGAGGTACACAAACATAATCCGAGGCCAACACCGCGGTGGTCTGAGCCCGACGGGCGTTGGCCTGCACCCAGGCCCTGGGCGGGTCGGGGGGCCATCGGGGTGCCAACCCAACCAGGAGGTTTTTTGCCCAGGCCTGTGAGCGCGCCGCCGCCATTTTGCCTGCAGGACGACAGGGAGCTCAGGCGGGCAGACCTGTAACAGGCATAGCCTAAGGCTAACAAAGCGGGGGTTCAGGCCCCAAAAGGCACAGGACTGACCCCAAGAACTGGGCGGCTTGGTGGGCCATCTGTGAGTCAACCCGCCCAGGTGATTGTTAGCAAAGCAGACTCTCCCGGCGCTTTCAGGGAGCGCGGGCGCACACGCCCGCCATCCTAGTCACCTGGCAAACCCAATTAACAGTCAAAGCCGTAGGGGAACTTTGCTCGGACCTTGGCCTCTCAGGCTTTTGCCTGGACTCAGGGACTGGGCGGCCAGGCTAACCTTGTGTGCGATAGCCCGGTTGGCAGATCGGCTGCCCAGCGGAGTGAGTGGAACTCAGGGGAGGTCACAGTAGCATACACCGTCGGCACTCCCTGGGAGTGCACACGGGCTCCATCTGCTCCACAGGCACAATCTGGGGCAAGGCCTCAGGCAGAAGCCCTTAGCTCTACTCTCTCCGCTTCCGGATCCAGATCAGTCTGGGCGGCAGCATTACATCTCCAAGTCCTGCAAGGGGCTAGCTGGGCTTCCGGGCGGCCAGCTGGGAGAAGTCAGTGTGCTCCAGTGAATCCAGCGGGCCCCAGCGGGAGCCTTCGGGTGCCTGCTTTGGGATCTGAACAGCCTGGGCAGCAGCACACTGTCTACAAGCAGCGCAGGAGGTAAGCTGTGCACCAGAGGCCAACTGGAAAGGGGCAGCTTGCACTGGTGAGTCCAGCACTGACAAGATAAACTAACACCAGTGAGATCTAGATGGCAAAAGGCAAACGCAGGAACGTCACTAACAGAAATCAAGGCAATATGGCAACATCTGAACCCAATTCTCCTCTACCAACATGTCCTGGATACCCCATCACACCAGTAAAACAAGATTTGGATTTAAAATCACTGGTCATGATGCTGGTACAGGAACACATGAAGGTCATACATAAAGAAATTCAGGAGACAATGGATCAAAAGGTAGAAGCCCTTGCAAGGGAAACACAAAAATCATTGAAAGAAATCCAGGAGAATACAAAAGCCAACAAGGAGGAAATGCAAAAAACACTTAAAGAAATACAGGAGAACTTTGCTCAACAGGCTGAGGTCATGAAAGACGAAACACAAAAATCTCTTAAAGAAATACAGGAGAACTTTGGTCAACAGGCTGAGCTCATGAAAGAGAAAACACAAAAATCTCTTAAAGAATTACAGGAAAACACAAACATGCAAGTGAAGGAGCTAAGCAAAACCATCCAGGATCTAAAATCAGAAGTAGAAACAACTAAGAAAAGTCAAAGGGAGACAACTTTGGAGATAGAAAGCCTTGGGAAGAAATCAGGGGACAGAGATACAAATATCAACAACAGAATACAAGAGATAGAAGAAAGAATCTCAGATGCTGAAGATTCCATAGAAACCATGGACTCAACAGTTAAAGAAAATGCAAAATGCAAAAAGCTTGTAACCCAAAATATCCAGGAAATCCAGGACACAATGAGAAGACCAAACCTAAGGATTATAGGCATAGAGGAGAGTGAAGATTTACAACTTAAAGGGCCAGCAAATATCTTCAATAAAATTATGGAAGAAAACTTCCCTAACCTAAAGAGAGAGATGCCCATGAATATACAAGAAGCCTACAGAACTCCAAACAGACTGGACCAGAACAGAAATACTTCCCGTCACATAATAATCAAAACACCAAATGTTCTAAACAAAGAAAGAATACTAAAGGCAGTAAGAGAAAAAGGCCAAGTAACATATAAAGGAAGACCTATCAGAATCACAGCAGACTTTTCACCTGAGACTATGAAGGCTAGAAGGTCCTGGGCAGATCTCATGCAGACTCTAAGAGAACACAAATGCCAACCAAAACTACTATATCCAGCAAAACTCTCAATCACCATAGATGGAGAAACTAAGATATTTCATGACAAAACCAAGTTTACCCAATATCTATCCACAAACCCGGCCCTAAAAAGGATAATAGGAGGACAACACCAATACAAGGAGGGAAACTTCACCCTGGAAAAAGCAAGATAGTAACCTTTCATCAAACCCAAAAGAAGTTAAGCATTCAAATTTAAAAAATAACGTCAAAAATGATAGGAAGTAACAATCACTATTCCTTAATATCTCTTAACATCAATGGACTTAATGCCCCAATAAAAAGACACAGACTAACTGAATGGATACGTAAACAGGACCCTACATTTTGCTGCTTACAGGAAACACACCTCAGGGTCAAAGACAAACACTACCTTAGAGTAAAAGGCTGGAAGACAATTTTACAAGCAAATGGTCTCAGGAAACAAGCTGGAGTAGCCATTTTAATATCAGATAAAATTGACTTTCAACCCAAAGTCATCAAAAGAGACCCTGAGGGACACTTCTTGCTGGTCAAAGGAAAAATACAAAAAGAAGAACTGACAATCCTGAACATCTATGCCCCAAATGTAAGGGCACCCTCTTTTGTAAAAGAAACTTTATTAAAACTAAAAGCACACATTGCACCTAACACAATAATTGTGGGTGACTTCAACACTGCACTTTCCTCAATGGACCGATCAGGAAAACAGAAACTAAACAGGGACACAATGAAACTAATTGAAGCTTTGGACCAATTAGATTTAACAGATATATATAGAACATTCTATCCTAAAACAAAAGAATATACCTTTTTCTCAGCACCTCATGGTACCTTCTCCAAAATCGACCATATAATTGGTCACAAGACAGACCTCAACAAATATAAGAAGATCGAACTAATCCCATGCCTCCTATCTGATCACTATGGAGTAAAAGTGGTCTTCAATAGCAACAGAAACAACAGAAAGCCCACATACACGTGGAAACTGAACAATACTCTACTCAATGATACCTTGGTCAAGGAAGAAATAAAGAAAGAAATTAAAGACTTTTTAGAACACAATGAAAATGAAAACACAACATACCCAAATCTATGGGACACAATGAAAGCAGTGCTAAGAGGAAAACTCATAGCCCTGAGTGCCTCCAAAAAGAAAATGGAGAGAGCATACATTACCAGCTTAATGACACACCTGAAAGCCCTGGA
This sequence comes from Apodemus sylvaticus, assembly GCF_947179515.1. Classification (NCBI taxonomy): domain Eukaryota; kingdom Metazoa; phylum Chordata; class Mammalia; order Rodentia; family Muridae; genus Apodemus; species Apodemus sylvaticus. The sequence continues at coordinate 462,822 of NW_026263448.1, forward strand.
ACAAAAAGAAGCTATTTCGCCCAGGAGGAGTAGAAGGCAGGAAATCATCAAACTCAGGGCCGAAATCAATCAAGTAGAAACAAAGAGAACCATACAAAAAATCAACAATACCAGGAGCTGGTTCTTTGAGAAAATCAACAAGATAGATAAACCCTTAGCCAGAAGGACCAAAGGCCACAGAGAAAGTATCCAAATTAACAAACTTAGAAATGAATAGGGAGATATAACAACGGAAACTGAGGAAATCCAAAAAATCATCAGATCCTACTACAAGAGCCTATACTCAACACAACTGGAGAATCTGGAGGAAATGGACAATTTCCTTGACAGATACCAAATACCAAAATTAAATCAGGACCAACTAGACCATCTAAACAGTCCCATAATGCCTAAAGAAATAGAAGGAGTCATAGAAAGTCTTCCAACCAAAAAAAGCACAGGACCAGATGGCTTCAGTGCAGAATTCTACCAGACCTTCAAAGAAGAGTTAACACCAATACTCTTCAAACTATTCCACAAAATAGAAACAGAAGGAACACTACCCAATTCCTTCTACGAAGCCACAATTACGCTGATACCAAAGCCACACAAAGATCCAACAAAGAAAGAGAACTTCAGACCAATTTCCCTTATGAACATCGATGCAAAAATACTCAATAAAATTCTTGCCAACCGAATCCAAGAACACATCAAAACGATCATCCACCATGATCAAGTAGGCTTTATCCCGGGAATGCAGGGTTGGTTCAATATACGGAAATCCATCAATACAATCCACTACATAAACAAACTCAAAGAACAAAACCACATGGTCATTTCATTGGATGCTGAAAAAGCATTTGACAAAATTCAGCATCCCTTCATGCTTAAAGTCTTGGAGAGAACAGGAATTCAAGGCCCATACCTAAACATAGTAAAAGCAATATACAGCAAACCGGTAGCCAGCATCAAACTAAATGGAGAGAAACTTGAAGCAATCCCACTGAAATCAGGGACCAGACAAGGCTGCCCCCTTTCTCCTTATCTTTTCAATATTGTACTTGAGGTACTAGCTCGGGCAATTCGACAACATAAGGAGGTCAAAGGGATACAAATTGGAAAGGAAGAAGTCAAACTATCATTATTTGCAGACGACATGATCGTCTACCTAAGTGACCCAAAGAACTCCACTAGAGAGCTCCTACAGCTGATAAACAACTTCAGCAAAGTGGCAGGTTATAAAGTCAACTCAAGCAAATCAGTGGCCTTCCTATACTCAAAGGATAAGCAGGCTGAGAAAGAAATTAGGGAAATGACCCCCTTCACAATAGCCACAAACAGTATAAAGTATCTTGGGGTGACTCTTACCAAACATGTGAAAGATCTGTATGACAAGAACTTCAAGACTCTGAAGAAGGAAATGGAAGAAGACCTCAAAAAATGGGAAAACCTCCCATGCTCATGGATCGGCAGAATCAATATAGTTAAAATGGCCATTTTGCCTAAAGCACTATACAGATTCAATGCAATACCCATCAAAATCCCAACTCAATTCTTCACAGAGCTAGAAAGAGCAATTATCAAATTCATCTGGAACAACAAAAAACCCAGGATAGCTAAAACTATTCTCAGCAACAAAAGGAAATCTGGGGGAATCAGTATCCCTGACCTCAAGCAATACTACAGAGCAATAGTGTTAAAAACTGCATGGTATTGGTACAGTGACAGACAGGAGGATCAATGGAACAGGATTGAAGATCCAGAAATGAACCCACACACCTATGGCCACTTGATCCTCGACAAAGAGGCTGAAAACATCCAATGGAAAAAAAGATAGCCTTTTCAACAAATGGTGCTGGTTCAACTGGAGGTCAGCATGCAGAAGAATGCGAATTGATCCATCCTTGTCTCCTTGTACTAAGCTCAAATCCAAATGGATCAAGGACCTCCACATAAAGCCAGACACTCTGAAGCTAATAGAAAAGAAACTGGGGAAGACCCTTGAGGACATCGGTATAGGGAGAAAGTTTCTGAACAGAACACCAATAGCGTATGCTCTAAGAGCAAGAATTGACAAATGGGACCTCATAAAATTACAAAGTTTCTGTAAGGCAAAGGACACCATCAAGAGGACAAATCGGCAACCAACAAATTGGGAAAAGATCTTCACCAATCCTACATCAGATAGAGGGCTAATATCCAATATATATAAAGAACTCAAGAAGTTAGACTCCAGAAAACCAAACAACCCTATTAAAAAATGGGGTACAGAGTTAAACAAAGAATTCTCACCTGAAGAACTTCGGATGGCGGAGAAGCATCTTAAAAAATGCTCAACTTCATTAGTCATTAGGGAAATGCAAATCAAAACAACCCTAAGATTTCATCTTACACCAGTCAGAATGGCTAAGATTAAAAATTCAGGAGACAGCAGGTGTTGGAGAGGGTGTGGAGAAAGAGGAACACTCCTCCACTGCTGGTGGGGTTGCAAATTGGTACAACCACTCTGGAAATCAGTCTGGCGGTTCCTCCGAAAACTGGGCACCTTACTTCCAGAAGATCCTGCTATACCACTCCTGGGCATATACCCAGAAGACTCCCCACCATGTAATAAGGATACATGTTCTACTATGTTCATAGCAGCCCTATTTGTAATTGCCAGATGCTGGAAAGAACCCAGGTATCCCTCAACAGAAGAGTGGATGCAAAAAATGTGGTATATCTACACAATGGAGTACTATTCAGCCATTAGAAACAATGAATTCATGAAATTCTTAGGCAAATGGATGGAGCTAGAGAATATCATACTAAGTGAGGTAACCCAGACTCAAAAGGTGAATCATGGTATGCACTCACTAATAAGTGGATATTAACCTAGAAAACTGGAATACTCAAAACATAATCCACACATCAAATGAGGTACAAGAAGAAAGGAGGAGTGGCCCCTGGTTCTGGAAAGACTCAGTGAAACAGTATTCAGCAAAACCAGAACGGGGAAGTGGGAAGGGGTGGGTGGGAGGACAGGGGATGAGAAGGGGGCTTGCGGGACTTTCGGGGAGTGGGGGGGCTAGAAAAGGGGAAATCATTTGAAATGTAAATAAATTATATCGAATAATAAAAAAAAAAAAAAGAAAGTGTGGGAGGGCAGGAAAGCATGCATAGGCTTCGAGCTCACCAGGTAGCCCATACAGCCTCATGGAAATCCTTCCCAGCAGGAAACATTCCCATCTAGTACCCCAGGTGTTATTAAATACACACAGTAAGAAAAACTATTGAACTCAGATGATTTTTAATAAAAAAAAAAAAAATCACGTTTTAAGGAAATCCCGCATCGTGCGAAATTATCTTGTTTTTCCTAAACAACACGTTGTAAGTCGAAAAGCTTTCATGTTGCGTGTATGTCTAAGTGTGTAGCCTCAAAAGAGAAGGCACAGGACAGTTTTCTCTCGAAAGGATATGTAAGAATACCACTTCATAAGGAAATACAGTTTTGCAGAGTAAAGACATATACGTACGCATTGGAAACTCTTTACGAGAAGAAATAACGCATAGTACAAAATTAGCTTGTATCTCCAAAACTACACGTTGTATCTCGAAAAGAATTGTTGTGGCGTGTACGTCTTAAAATGTAGCATCTAAAGAGAACCAAAAGGAGAATTTTCTTTCGTCAAAATTTTTCAGAAAATCACGTTTTAAGGAAATCCCGCATCGTGCGAAATTATCTTGTTTTTCCTAAACAACACGTTGTAAGTCGAAAAGCTTTCATGTTGCGTGTATGTCTAAGTGTGTAGCCTCAAAAGAGAAGGCACAGGACAGTTTTCTCTCGAAAGGATATGTAAGAATACCACTTCATAAGGAAATACAGTTTTGCAGAGTAAAGACATATACGTACGCATTGGAAACTCTTACGAGAAGAAATAACGCATCGTACAAAATTAGCTTGTATCTCCAAAACTACACGTTGTATCTCGAAAAAAATTGTTGTGGCGTGTACGTCTTAACATGTAGCATCTAAAGAGAACCAAAAGGAGAATTTTCTTTCGTCAAAATTTTTCAGAAAATCACGTTTTAAGGAAATCCCGCATCGTGCGAAATTATCTTGTTTTTCCTAAACAACACGTTGTAAGTCGAAAAGCTTTCATGTTGCGTGTATGTCTAAGTGTGTAGCCTCAAAAGAGAAGGCACAGGACAGTTTTCTCTCGAAAGGATATGTAAGAATACCATTTCATAAGGAAATACAGTTTTGCAGAGTAAAGACATATACGTACGCATTGGAAACTCTTTAAGAGAAGAAATAACGCATCGTACAAAATTAGCTTGTATCTCCAAAACTACACGTTGTATCTCGAAAAGAATTGTTGTGGCGTGTACGTCTTAACATGTAGCATCTAAAGAGAACCAAAAGGAGAATTTTCTTTCGTCAAAATTTTTCAGAAAATCACGTTTTAAGGAAATCCCGCATCGTGCGAAATTATCTTGTTTTTCCTAAACAACACGTTGCAAGTAGAAAAGCTTTCATGTTGCGTGTATGTCTAAGTGTGTAGCCTCAAAAGAGAAGGCACAGGACAGTTTTCTCTCGAAAGGATATGTAAGAATACCACTTCATAAGGAAATACAGTTTTGCAGAGTAAAGACATATACGTACGCATTGGAAACTCTTTACGAGAAGAAATAACGCATAGTACAAAATTAGCTTGTATCTCCAAAACTACACGTTGTATCTCGAAAAGAATTGTTGTGGCGTGTTCGTCTTAACATGTAGCATCTAAAGAGAACCAAAAGGAGAATTTTCTTTCGTCAAAATTTTTCAGAAAATCACGTTTTAAGGAAATCCCGCATCGTGCGAAATTATCTTGTTTTTCCTAAACAACACGTTGTAAGTCGAAAAGCTTTCATGTTGCGTGTATGTCTAAGTGTGTAGCCTCAAAAGAGAAGGCACAGGACAGTTTTCTCTCGAAAGGATATGTAAGAATACCACTTCATAAGGAAATACAGTTTTGCAGAGTAAAGACATATACGTACGCATTGGAAACTCTTTACGAGAAGAAATAACGCATAGTACAAAATTAGCTTGTATCTCCAAAACTACACGTTGTATCTCGAAAAGAATTGTTGTGGCGTGTACGTCTTAACATGTAGCATCTAAAGAGAACCAAAAGGAGAATTTTCTTTCGTCAAAATTTTTCAGAAAATCACGTTTTAAGGAAATCCCGCATCGTGCGAAATTATCTTGTTTTTCCTAAACAACACGTTGTAAGTCGAAAAGCTTTCATGTTGCGTGTATGTCTAAGTGTGTAGCCTCAAAAGAGAAGGCACAGGACAGTTTTCTCTCGAAAGGATATGTAAGAATACCACTTCATAAGGAAATACAGTTTTGCAGAGTAAAGACATATACGTACGCATTGGAAACTCTTTACGAGAAGAAATAACGCATCGTACAAAATTAGCTTGTATCTCCAAAACTACACGTTGTATCTCGAAAAGAATTGTTGTGGCGTGTACGTCTTAACATGTAGCATCTAAAGAGAACCAAAAGGAGAATTTTCTTTCGTCAAAATTTTTCAGAAAATCACGTTTTAAGGAAATCCCGCATCGTGCGAAATTATCTTGTATTTCCTAAACAACACGTTGTAAGTCGAAAAGCTTTCATGTTGCGTGTATGTCTAAGTGTGTAGCCTCAAAAGAGAAGGCACAGGACAGTTTTCTCTCGAAAGGATATGTAAGAATACCACTTCATAAGGAAATACAGTTTTGCAGAGTAAAGACATATACGTACGCATTGGAAACTCTTTACGAGAAGAAATAACGCATAGTACAAAATTAGCTTGTATCTACAAAACTACACGTTGTATCTCGAAAAGAATTGTTGTGGCGTGTACGTCTTAACATGTAGCATCTAAAGAGAACCAAAAGGAGAATTTTCTTTCGTCAAAATTTTTCAGAAAATCACGTTTTAAGGAAATCCCGCATCGTGCGAAATTATCTTGTTTTTCCTAAACAACACGTTGTAAGTCGAAAAGCTTTCATGTTGCGTGTATGTCTAAGTGTGTAGCCTCAAAAGAGAAGGCACAGGACAGTTTTCTCTCGAAAGGATATGTAAGAATACCACTTCATAAGGAAATACAGTTTTGCAGAGTAAAGACATATACGTACGCATTGGAAACTCTTTACGAGAAGAAATAACGCATAGTACAAAATTAGCTTGTATCTCCAAAACTACACGTTGTATCTCGAAAAGAATTGTTGTGGCGTGTACGTCTTAACATGTAGCATCTAAAGAGAACCAAAAGGAGAATTTTCTTTCGTCAAAATTTTTCAGAAAATCACGTTTTAAGGAAATCCCGCATCGTGCGAAATTATCTTGTTTTTCCTAAACAACACGTTGTAAGTCGAAAAGCTTTCATGTTGCGTGTATGTCTAAGTGTGTAGCCTCAAAAGAGAAGGCACAGGACAGTTTTCTCTCGAAAGGATATGTAAGAATACCACTTCATAAGGAAATACAGTTTTGCAGAGTAAAGACATATACGTACGCATTGGAAACTCTTTACGAGAAGAAATAACGCATCGTACAAAATTAGCTTGTATCTCCAAAACTACACGTTGTATCTCGAAAAGAATTGTTGTGGCGTGTACGTCTTAACATGTAGCATCTAAAGAGAACCAAAAGGAGAATTTTCTTTCGTCAAAATTTTTCAGAAAATCACGTTTTAAGGAAATCCCGCATCGTGCGAAATTATCTTGTTTTTCCTAAACAAGACGTTGTAAGTCGAAAAGCTTTCATGTTGCGTGTATGTCTAAGTGTGTAGCCTCAAAAGAGAAGGGACAGGACAGTTTTCTCTCGATAGGATATGTAAGAATACCACTTCATAAGGAAATACAGTTTTGCAGAGTAAAGACATATACGTACGCATTGGAAACTCTTTACGAGAAGAAATAACGCATAGTACAAAATTAGCTTGTATCTCCAAAACTACACGTTGTATCTCGAAAAGAATTGTTGTGGCGTGTACGTCTTAACATGTAGCATCTAAAGAGAACCAAAAGGAGAATTTTCTTTCGTCAAAATTTTTCAGAAAATCACGTTTTAAGGAAATCCCGCATCGTGCGAAATTATCTTGTTTTTCCTAAACAACACGTTGTAAGTCGAAAAGCTTTCATGTTGCGTGTATGTCTAAGTGTGTAGCCTCAAAAGAGAAGGCACAGGACAGTTTTCTCTCGAAAGGATATGTAAGAATACCACTTCATAAGGAAATACAGTTTTGCAGAGTAAAGACATATACGTACGCATTGGAAACTCTTTACGAGAAGAAATAACGCATCGTACAAAATTAGCTTGTATCTCCAAAACTACACGTTGTATCTCGAAAAGAATTGTTGTGGCGTGTACGTCTTAACATGTAGCATCTAAAGAGAACCAAAAGGAGAATTTTCTTTCGTCAAAATTTTTCAGAAAATCACGTTTTAAGGAAATCCCGCATCGTGCGAAATTATCTTGTTTTTCCTAAACAACACGTTGTAAGTCGAAAAGCTTTCATGTTGCGTGTATGTCTAAGTGTGTAGCCTCAAAAGAGAAGGCACAGGACAGTTTTCTCTCGAAAGGATATGTAAGAATACCACTTCATAAGGAAATACAGTTTTGCAGAGTAAAGACATATACGTACGCATTGGAAACTCTTTACGAGAAGAAATAACGCATCGTACAAAATTAGCTTGTATCTCCAAAACTACACGTTGTATCTCGAAAAGAATTGTTGTGGCGTGTACGTCTTAACATGTAGCATCTAAAGAGAACCAAAAGGAGAATTTTCTTTCGTCAAAATTTTTCAGAAAATCACGTTTTAAGGAAATCCCGCATTGTGCGAAATTATCTTGTTTTTCCTAAACAACACGTTGTAAGTCGAAAAGCTTTCATGTTGCGTGTATGTCTAAGTGTGTAGCCTCAAAAGAGAAGGCACAGGACAGTTTTCTCTCGAAAGGATATGTAAGAATATCACTTCATAAGGAAATACAGTTTTGCAGAGTAAAGACATATACGTACGCATTGGAAACTCTTTACGAGAAGAAATAACGCATCGTACAAAATTAGGTTGTATCTCCAAAACTACACGTTGTATCTCGAAAAGAATTGTTGTGGCGTGTACGTCTTAACATGAAGCATCTAAAGAGAACCAAAAGGAGAATTTTCTTTCGTCAAAATTTTTCAGAAAATCACGTTTTAAGGAAATCCCGCATCGTGCGAAATTATCTTGTTTTTCCTAAACAACACGTTGTAAGTCGAAAAGCTTTCATGTTGCGTGTATGTCTAAGTGTGTAGCCTCAAAAGAGAAGGCACAGGACAGTTTTCTCTCGAAAGGATATGTAAGAATACCACTTCATAAGGAAATACAGTTTTGCAGAGTAAAGACATATACGTACGCATTGGAAACTCTTTACGAGAAGAAATAACGCATCGTACAAAATTAGCTTGTATCTCCAAAACTACACGTTGTATCTCGAAAAGAATTGTTGTGGCGTGTACGTCTTAACATGTAGCATCTAAAGAGAACCAAAAGGAGAATTTTCTTTCGTCAAAATTTTTCAGAAAATCACGTTTTAAGGAAATCCCGCATCGTGCGAAATTATCTTGTTTTTCCTAAACAACACGTTGTAAGTCGAAAAGCTTTCATGTTGCGTGTATGTCTAAGTGTGTAGCCTCAAAAGAGAAGGCACAGGACAGTTTTCTCTCGAAAGGATATGTAAGAATACCACTTCATAAGGAAATACAGTTTTGCAGAGTAAAGACATATACGTACGCATTGGAAACTCTTTACGAGAAGAAATAACGCATCGTACAAAATTAGCTTGTATCTCCAAAACTACACGTTGTATCTCGAAAAGAATTGTTGTGGCGTGTACGTCTTAACATGTAGCATCTAAAGAGAACCAAAAGGAGAATTTTCTTTCGTCAAAATTTTTCAGAAAATCACGTTTTAAGGAAATCCCGCATTGTGCGAAATTATCTTGTTTTTCCTAAACAACACGTTGTAAGTCGAAAAGCTTTCATGTTGCGTGTATGTCTAAGTGTGTAGCCTCAAAAGAGAAGGCACAGGACAGTTTTCTCTCGAAAGGATATGTAAGAATATCACTTCATAAGGAAATACAGTTTTGCAGAGTAAAGACATATACGTACGCATTGGAAACTCTTTAGGAGAAGAAATAACGCATCGTACAAAATTAGGTTGTATCTCCAAAACTACACGTTGTATCTCGAAAACAATTGTTGTGGCGTGTACGTCTTAACATGAAGCATCTAAAGAGAACCAAAAGGAGAATTTTCTTTCGTCAAAATTTTTCAGAAAATCACGTTTTAAGGAAATCCCGCATCGTGCGAAATTATCTTGTTTTTCCTAAACAACACGTTGTAAGTCGAAAAGCTTTCATGTTGCGTGTATGTCTAAGTGTGTAGCCTCAAAAGAGAAGGCACAGGACAGTTTTCTCTCGAAAGGATATGTAAGAATACCACTTCATAAGGAAATACAGTTTTGCAGAGTAAAGACATATACGTACGCATTGGAAACTCTTTACGAGAAGAAATAACGCATCGTACAAAATTAGCTTGTATCTCCAAAACTACACGTTGTATCTCGAAAAGAATTGTTGTGGCGTGTACGTCTTAACATGTAGCATCTAAAGAGAACCAAAAGGAGAATTTTCTTTCGTCAAAATTTTTCAGAAAATCACGTTTTAAGGAAATCCTGCATCGTGCGAAATTATCTTGTTTTTCCTAAACAACACGTTGTAAGTCGAAAAGCTTTCATGTTGCGTGTATGTCTAAGTGTGTAGCCTCAAAAGAGAAGGCACAGGACAGTTTTCTCTCGAAAGGATATGTAAGAATACCACTTCATAAGGAAATACAGTTTTGCAGAGTAAAGACATATACGTACGCATTGGAAACTCTTTACGAGAAGAAATAACGCATCGTACAAAATTAGCTTGTATCTCCAAAACTACACGTTGTATCTTGAAAAGAATTGTTGTGGCGTGTACGTCTTATCATGTAGCATCTAAAGAGAACCAAAAGGAGAATTTTCTTTCGTCAAAATTTTTCAGAAAATCACGTTTTAAGGAAATCCCGCATCGTGCGAAATTATCTTGTTTTTCCTAAACAACACGTTGTAAGTCGAAAAGCTTTCATGTTGCGTGTATGTCTAAGTGTGTAGCCTCAAAAGAGAAGGCACAGGACAGTTTTCTCTCGAAAGGATATGTAAGAATACCACTTCATAAGGAAATACAGTTTTGCAGAGTAAAGACATATACGTACGCATTGGAAACTCTTTACGAGAAGAAATAACGCATCGTACAAAATTAGCTTGTATCACCAAAACTACACGTTGTATCTCGAAAAGAATTGTTGTGGCGTGTACGTCTTAACATGTAGCATCTAAAGAGAACCAAAAGGAGAATTTTCTTTCGTCAAAATTTTTCAGAAAATCACGTTTTAAGGAAATCCCGCATCGTGCGAAATTATCTTGTATTTCCTAAACAACACGTTGTAAGTCGAAAAGCTTTCATGTTGCGTGTATGTCTAAGTGTGTAGCCTCAAAAGAGAAGGCACAGGACAGTTTTCTCTCGAAAGGATATGTAAGAATACCACTTCATAAGGAAATACAGTTTTGCAGAGTAAAGACATATACGTACGCATTGGAAACTCTTTACGAGAAGAAATAACGCATAGTACAAAATTAGCTTGTATCTACAAAACTACACGTTGTATCTCGAAAAGAATTGTTGTGGCGTGTACGTCTTAACATGTAGCATCTAAAGAGAACCAAAAGGAGAATTTTCTTTCGTCAAAATTTTTCAGAAAATCACGTTTTAAGGAAATCCCGCATCGTGCGAAATTATCTTGTTTTTCCTAAACAACACGTTGTAAGTCGAAAAGCTTTCATGTTGCGTGTATGTCTAAGTGTGTAGCCTCAAAAGAGAAGGCACAGGACAGTTTTCTCTCGAAAGGATATGTAAGAATACCACTTCATAAGGAAATACAGTTTTGCAGAGTAAAGACATATACGTACGCATTGGAAACTCTTTACGAGAAGAAATAACGCATAGTACAAAATTAGCTTGTATCTCCAAAACTACACGTTGTATCTCGAAAAGAATTGTTGTGGCGTGTACGTCTTAACATGTAGCATCTAAAGAGAACCAAAAGGAGAATTTTCTTTCGTCAAAATTTTTCAGAAAATCACGTTTTAAGGAAATCCCGCATCGTGCGAAATTATCTTGTTTTTCCTAAACAACACGTTGTAAGTCGAAAAGCTTTCATGTTGCGTGTATGTCTAAGTGTGTAGCCTCAAAAGAGAAGGCACAGGACAGTTTTCTCTCGAAAGGATATGTAAGAATACCACTTCATAAGGAAATACAGTTTTGCAGAGTAAAGACATATACGTACGCATTGGAAACTCTTTACGAGAAGAAATAACGCATCGTACAAAATTAGCTTGTATCTCCAAAACTACACGTTGTATCTCGAAAAGAATTGTTGTGGCGTGTACGTCTTAACATGTAGCATCTAAAGAGAACCAAAAGGAGAATTTTCTTTCGTCAAAATTTTTCAGAAAATCACGTTTTAAGGAAATCCCGCATCGTGCGAAATTATCTTGTTTTTCCTAAACAACACGTTGTAAGTCGAAAAGCTTTCATGTTGCGTGTATGTCTAAGTGTGTAGCCTCAAAAGAGAAGGCACAGGACAGTTTTCTCTCGAAAGGATATGTAAGAATACCACTTCATAAGGAAATACAGTTTTGCAGAGTAAAGACATATACGTACGCATTGGAAACTCTTTATGAGAAGAAATAACGCATCGTACAAAATTAGCTTGTATCTCCAAAACTACACGTTGTATCTCGAAAAGAATTGTTGTGGCGTGTACGTCTTAACATGTAGCATCTAAAGAGAACCAAAAGGAGAATTTTCTTTCGTCAAAATTTTTCAGAAAATCACGTTTTAAGGAAATCCCGCATCGTGCGAAATTATCTTGTTTTTCCTAAACAACACGTTGTAAGTCGAAAAGCTTTCATGTTGCGTGTATGTCTAAGTGTGTAGCCTCAAAAGAGAAGGCACAGGACAGTTTTCTCTCGAAAGGATAAAGAATACCACTTCATAAGGAAATACAGTTTTGCAGAGTAAAGACATATACGTACGCATGGGAAACTCTTTACGAGAAGAAATAACGCATAGTACAAAATTAGCTTGTATCTCCAAAACTACACGTTGTATCTCGAAAAGAATTGTTGTGGCGTGTACGTCTTAACATGTAGCATCTAAAGAGAACCAAAAGGAGAATTTTCTTTCGTCAAAATTTTTCAGAAAATCACGTTTTAAGGAAATCCCGCATCGTGCGAAATTATCTTGTTTTTCCTAAACAACACGTTGTAAGTCGAAAAGCTTTCATGTTGCGTGTATGTCTAAGTGTGTAGCCTCAAAAGAGAAGGCACAGGACAGTTTTCTCTCGAAAGGATATGTAAGAATACCACTTCATAAGGAAATACAGTTTTGCAGAGTAAAGACATATACGTACGCATTGGAAACTCTTTACGAGAAGAAATAACGCATAGTACAAAATTAGCTTGTATCTCCAAAACTACACGTTGTATCTCGAAAAGAATTGTTGTGGCGTGTACGTCTTAACATGTAGCATCTAAAGAGAACCAAAAGGAGAATTTTCTTTCGTCAAAATTTTTCAGAAAATCACGTTTTAAGGAAATCCCGCATCGTGCGAAATTATCTTGTTTTTCCTAAACAACACGTTGTAAGTCGAAAAGCTTTCATGTTGCGTGTATGTCTAAGTGTGTAGCCTCAAAAGAGAAGGCACAGGACAGTTTTCTCTCGAAAGGATATGTAAGAATACCACTTCATAAGGAAATACAGTTTTGCAGAGTAAAGACATATACGTACGCATTGGAAACTCTTTACGAGAAGAAATAACGCATAGTAAAAATTAGCTTGTATCTCCAAAACTACACGTTGTATCTCGAAAAGAATTGTTGTGGCGTGTACGTCTTAACATGTAGCATCTAAAGAGAACCAAAAGGAGAATTTTCTTTCGTCAAAATTTTTCAGAAAATCACGTTTTAAGGAAATCCCGCATCGTGCGAAATTATCTTGTTTTTCCTAAACAACACGTTGTAAGTCGAAAAGCTTTCATGTTGCGTGTATGTCTAAGTCTGTAGCCTCAAAAGAGAAGGCACAGGACAGTTTTCTCTCGAAAGGATATGTAAGAATACCACTTCATAAGGAAATACAGTTTTGCAGAGTAAAGACATATACGTACGCATTGGAAACTCTTTACGAGAAGAAATAACGCATAGTACAAAATTAGCTTGTATCTCCAAAACTACACGTTGTATCTCGAAAAGAATTGTTGTGGCGTGTACGTCTTAACATGTAGCATCTAAAGAGAACCAAAAGGAGAATTTTCTTTCGTCAAAATTTTTCAGAAAATCACGTTTTAAGGAAATCCCGCATCGTGCGAAATTATCTTGTTTTTCCTAAACAACACGTTGTAAGTCGAAAAGCTTTCATGTTGCGTGTATGTCTAAGTGTGTAGCCTCAAAAGAGAAGGCACAGGACAGTTTTCTCTCGAAAGGATATGTAAGAATACCACTTCATAAGGAAATACAGTTTTGCAGAGTAAAGACATATACGTACGCATTGGAAACTCTTTACGAGAAGAAATAACGCATAGTACAAAATTAGCTTGTATCTCCAAAACTACACGTTGTATCTCGAAAAGAATTGTTGTGGCGTGTACGTCTTAACATGTAGCATCTAAAGAGAACCAAAAGGAGAATTTTCTTTCGTCAAAATTTTTCAGAAAATCACGTTTTAAGGAAATCCCGCATCGTGCGAAATTATCTTGTTTTTCCTAAACAACACGTTGTAAGTCGAAAAGCTTTCATGTTGCGTGTATGTCTAAGTGTGTAGCCTCAAAAGAGAAGGCACAGGACAGTTTTCTCTCGAAAGGATATGTAAGAATACCACTTCATAAGGAAATACAGTTTTGCAGAGTAAAGACATATACGTACGCATTGGAAACTCTTTACGAGAAGAAATAACGCATAGTACAAAATTAGCTTGTGTCTCCAAAACTACACGTTGTATCTCGCAAAGAATTGTTGTGGCGTGTACGTCTTAACATGTAGCATCTAAAGAGAACCAAAAGGAGAATTTTCTTTCGTCAAAATTTTTCAGAAAATCACGTTTTAAGGAAATCCCGCATCCTGCGAAATTATCTTGTTTTTCCTAAACAACACGTTGTAAGTCGAAAAGCTTTCATGTTGCGTGTATGTCTAAGTGTGTAGCCTCAAAAGAGAAGGCACAGGACAGTTTTCTCTCGAAAGGATATGTAAGAATACCACTTCATAAGGAAATACAGTTTTGCAGAGTAAAGACATATACGTACGCATTGGAAACTCTTACGAGAAGAAATAACGCATAGTACAAAATTAGCTTGTATCTCCAAAACTACACGTTGTATCTCGAAAAGAATTGTTGTGGCGTGTACGTCTTAACATGTAGCATCTAAAGAGAACCAAAAGGAGAATTTTCTTTCGTCAAAATTTTTCAGAAAATCACGTTTTAAGGAAATCCCGCATCGTGCGAAATTATCTTGTTTTTCCTAAACAACACGTTGTAAGTCGAAAAGCTTTCATGTTGCGTGTATGTCTAAGTGTGTAGCCTCAAAAGAGAAGGCACAGGACAGTTTTCTCTCGAAAGGATATGTAAGAATACCACTTCATAAGGAAATACAGTTTTGCAGAGTAAAGACATATACGTACGCATGGGAAACTCTTTACGAGAAGAAATAACGCATAGTACAAAATTAGCTTGTATCTCCAAAACTACACGTTGTATCTCGAAAAGAATTGTTGTGGCGTGTACGTCTTAACATGTAGCATCTAAAGAGAACCAAAAGGAGAATTTTCTTTCGTCAAAATTTTTCAGAAAATCACGTTTTAAGGAAATCCCGCATCGTGCGAAATTATCTTGTTTTTCCTAAACAACACGTTGTAAGTCGAAAAGCTTTCATGTTGCGTGTATGTCTAAGTGTGTAGCCTCAAAAGAGAAGGCACAGGACAGTTTTCTCTCGAAAGGATATGTAAGAATACCACTTCATAAGGAAATACAGTTTTGCAGAGTAAAGACATATACGTACGCATTGGAAACTCTTTACGAGAAGAAATAACGCATAGTACAAAATTAGCTTGTATCTCCAAAACTACACGTTGTATCTCGAAAAGAATTGTTGTGGCGTGTACGTCTTAACATGTAGCATCTAAAGAGAACCAAAAGGAGAATTTTCTTTCGTCAAAATTTTTCAGAAAATCACGTTTTAAGGAAATCCCGCATCGTGCGAAATTATCTTGTTTTTCCTAAACAACACGTTGTAAGTCGAAAAGCTTTCATGTTGCGTGTATGTCTAAGTGTGTAGCCTCAAAAGAGAAGGCACAGGACAGTTTTCTCTCGAAAGGATATGTAAGAATACCACTTCATAAGGAAATACAGTTTTGCAGAGTAAAGACATATACGTACGCATTGGAAACTCTTTACGAGAAGAAATAACGCATAGTAAAAATTAGCTTGTATCTCCAAAACTACACGTTGTATCTCGAAAAGAATTGTTGTGGCGTGTACGTCTTAACATGTAGCATCTAAAGAGAACCAAAAGGAGAATTTTCTTTCGTCAAAATTTTTCAGAAAATCACGTTTTAAGGAAATCCCGCATCGTGCGAAATTATCTTGTTTTTCCTAAACAACACGTTGTAAGTCGAAAAGCTTTCATGTTGCGTGTATGTCTAAGTCTGTAGCCTCAAAAGAGAAGGCACAGGACAGTTTTCTCTCGAAAGGATATGTAAGAATACCACTTCATAAGGAAATACAGTTTTGCAGAGTAAAGACATATACGTACGCATTGGAAACTCTTTACGAGAAGAAATAACGCATAGTACAAAATTAGCTTGTATCTCCAAAACTACACGTTGTATCTCGAAAAGAATTGTTGTGGCGTGTACGTCTTAACATGTAGCATCTAAAGAGAACCAAAAGGAGAATTTTCTTTCGTCAAAATTTTTCAGAAAATCACGTTTTAAGGAAATCCCGCATCGTGCGAAATTATCTTGTTTTTCCTAAACAACACGTTGTAAGTCGAAAAGCTTTCATGTTGCGTGTATGTCTAAGTGTGTAGCCTCAAAAGAGAAGGCACAGGACAGTTTTCTCTCGAAAGGATATGTAAGAATACCACTTCATAAGGAAATACAGTTTTGCAGAGTAAAGACATATACGTACGCATTGGAAACTCTTTACGAGAAGAAATAACGCATAGTACAAAATTAGCTTGTATCTCCAAAACTACACGTTGTATCTCGAAAAGAATTGTTGTGGCGTGTACGTCTTAACATGTAGCATCTAAAGAGAACCAAAAGGAGAATTTTCTTTCGTCAAAATTTTTCAGAAAATCACGTTTTAAGGAAATCCCGCATCGTGCGAAATTATCTTGTTTTTCCTAAACAACACGTTGTAAGTCGAAAAGCTTTCATGTTGCGTGTATGTCTAAGTGTGTAGCCTCAAAAGAGAAGGCACAGGACAGTTTTCTCTCGAAAGGATATGTAAGAATACCACTTCATAAGGAAATACAGTTTTGCAGAGTAAAGACATATACGTACGCATTGGAAACTCTTTACGAGAAGAAATAACGCATAGTACAAAATTAGCTTGTGTCTCCAAAACTACACGTTGTATCTCGCAAAGAATTGTTGTGGCGTGTACGTCTTAACATGTAGCATCTAAAGAGAACCAAAAGGAGAATTTTCTTTCGTCAAAATTTTTCAGAAAATCACGTTTTAAGGAAATCCCGCATCCTGCGAAATTATCTTGTTTTTCCTAAACAACACGTTGTAAGTCGAAAAGCTTTCATGTTGCGTGTATGTCTAAGTGTGTAGCCTCAAAAGAGAAGGCACAGGACAGTTTTCTCTCGAAAGGATATGTAAGAATACCACTTCATAAGGAAATACAGTTTTGCAGAGTAAAGACATATACGTACGCATTGGAAACTCTTACGAGAAGAAATAACGCATAGTACAAAATTAGCTTGTATCTCCAAAACTACACGTTGTATCTCGAAAAGAATTGTTGTGGCGTGTACGTCTTAACATGTAGCATCTAAAGAGAACCAAAAGGAGAATTTTCTTTCGTCAAAATTTTTCAGAAAATCACGTTTTAAGGAAATCCCGCATCGTGCGAAATTATCTTGTTTTTCCTAAACAACACGTTGTAAGTCGAAAAGCTTTCATGTTGCGTGTATGTCTAAGTGTGTAGCCTCAAAAGAGAAGGCACAGGACAGTTTTCTCTCGAAAGGATATGTAAGAATACCATTTCATAAGGAAATACAGTTTTGCAGAGTAAAGACATATACGTACGCATTGGAAACTCTTTACGAGAAGAAATAACGCATAGTACAAAATTAGCTTGTATCTCCAAAACTACACGTTGTATCTCGAAAAGAATTGTTGTGGCGTGTACGTCTTAACATGTAGCATCTAAAGAGAACCAAAAGGAGAATTTTCTTTCGTCAAAATTTTTCAGAAAATCACGTTTTAAGGAAATCCCGCATCGTGCGAAATTATCTTGTTTTTCCTAAACAACACGTTGTAAGTCGAAAAGCTTTCATGTTGCGTGTATGTCTAAGTGTGTAGCCTCAAAAGAGAAGGCACAGGACAGTTTTCTCTCGAAAGGATATGTAAGAATACCACTTCATAAGGAAATACAGTTTTGCAGAGTAAAGACATATACGTACGCATTGGAAACTCTTACGAGAAGAAATAATGCATAGTACAAAATTAGCTTGTATCTCCAAAACTACACGTTGTATCTCGAAAAGAATTGTTGTGGCGTGTACGTCTTAACATGTAGCATCTAAAGAGAACCAAAAGGAGAATTTTCTTTCGTCAAAATTTTTCAGAAAATCACGTTTTAAGGAAATCCCGCATCGTGCGAAATTATCTTGTTTTTCCTAAACAACACGTTGTAAGTCGAAAAGCTTTCATGTTGCGTGTATGTCTAAGTGTGTAGCCTCAAAAGAGAAGGCACAGGACAGTTTTCTCTCGAAAGGATATGTAAGAATACCATTTCATAAGGAAATACAGTTTTGCAGAGTAAAGACCTATACGTACGCATTGGAAACTCTTTACGAGAAGAAATAACGCATAGTACAAAATTAGCTTGTATCTCCAAAACTACACGTTGTATCTCGAAAAGAATTGTTGTGGCGTGTACGTCTTAACATGTAGCATCTAAAGAGAACCAAAAGGAGAATTTTCTTTCGTCAAAATTTTTCAGAAAATCACGTTTTAAGGAAATCCCGCATCGTGCGAAATTATCTTGTTTTTCCTAAACAACACGTTGTAAGTAGAAAAGCTTTCATGTTGCGTGTATGTCTAAGTGTGTAGCCTCAAAAGAGAAGGCACAGGACAGTTTTCTCTCGAAAGGATATGTAAGAATACCACTTCATAAGGAAATACAGTTTTGCAGAGTAAAGACATATACGTACGCATTGGAAACTCTTTAAGAGAAGAAATAACGCATAGTAAAAAATTAGCTTGTATCTCCAAAACTACACGTTGTATCTCGAAAAGAATTGTTGTGGCGTGTTCGTCTTAACATGTAGCATCTAAAGAGAACCAAAAGGAGAATTTTCTTTCGTCGAAATTTTTCAGAAAATCATGTTTTAAGGAAATCCCGCATCGTGCGAAATTATCTTGTTTTTCCTAAACAACACGTTGTAAGTCGAAAAGCTTTCATGTTGCGTGTATGTCTAAGTGTGTAGCCTCAAAAGAGAAGGCACAGGACAGTTTTCTCTCGAAAGGATATGTAAGAATACCACTTCATAAGGAAATACAGTTTTGCAGAGTAAAGACATATACGTACGCATTGGAAACTCTTTACGAGAAGAAATAACGCATAGTACAAATTTAGCTAGTATCTCCAAAACTACACGTTGTATCTCGAAAAGAATTGTTGTGGCGTGTACGTCTTAACATGTAGCATCTAAAGAGAACCAAAAGGAGAATTTTCTTTCGTCAAAATTTTTCAGAAAATCACGTTTTAAGGAAATCCCGCATCGTGCGAAATTATCTTGTTTTTCCTAAACAACACGTTGTAAGTCGAAAAGCTTTCATGTTGCGTGTATGTCTAAGTGTGTAGCCTCAAAAGGGAAGGCACAGGACAGTTTTCTCTCGAAAGGATATGTAAGAATACCACTTCATAAGGAAATACAGTTTTGCAGAGTAAAGACATATACGTACGCATTGGAAACTCTTTACAAGAAGAAATAACGCATAGTACAAAATTAGCTTGTATCTCCAAAACTACACGTTGTATCTCGAAAAGAATTGTTGTGGCGTGTACGTCTTAACATGTAGCATCTAAAGAGAACCAAAAGGAGAATTTTCTTTCGTCAAAATTTTTCAGAAAATCACGTTTTAAGGAAATCCCGCATCGTGCGAAATTATCTTGTTTTTCCTAAACAACACGTTGTAAGTCGAAAAGCTTTCATGTTGCGTGTATGTCTAAGTGTGTATCCTCAAAAGAGAAGGCACAGGACAGTTTTCTCTCGAAAGGATATGTAAGAATACCACTTCATAAGGAAATACAGTTTTGCAGAGTAAAGACATATACGTACGCATTGGGAACTCTTTACGAGAAGAAATAACGCATAGTACAAAATTAGCTTGTATCTCCAAAACTACACATTGTAACTCGAAAAGAATTGTTGTGGCGTGTACGTCTTAACATGTAGCATCTAAAGAGAACCAAAAGGAGAATTTTCTTTCGTCAAAATTTTTCAGAAAATCACGTTTTAAGGAAATCCCGCATCGTGCGAAATTATCTTGTTTTTCCTAAACAACACGTTGTAAGTCGAAAAGCTTTCATGTTGCGTGTATGTCTAAGTGTGTAGCCTCAAAAGAGAAGGCACAGGACAGTTTTCTCTCGAAAGGATATGTAAGAATACCACTTCATAAGGAAATACAGTTTTGCAGAGTAAAGACATATACCTACGCATTGGAAACTCTTTACGAGAAGAAATAACGCATAGTACAAAATTAGCTTGTATCTCCAAAACTACAAGTTGTATCTCGAAAAGAATTGTTGTGGCGTGTACGTCTTAACATGTAGCATCTAAAGAGAACCAAAAGGAGAATTTTCTTTCGTCAAAATTTTTCAGAAAATCACGTTTTAAGGAAATCCCGCATCGTGCGAAATTATCTTGTTTTTCCTAAACAACACGTTGTAAGTCGAAAAGCTTTCATGTTGCGTGTATGTCTAAGTGTGTAGCCTCAAAAGAGAAGGCACAGGACAGTTTTCTCTCGAAAGGATATGTAAGAATACCACTTCATAAGGAAATACAGTTTTGCAGAGTAAAGACATATACGTACGCATTGGAAACTCTTTACGAGAAGAAATAACGCATCGTACAAAATTAGCTTGTATCTCCAAAACTACACGTTGTATCTCGAAAAGAATTGTTGTGGCGTGTACGTCTTAACATGTAGCATCTAAAGAGAACCAAAAGGAGAATTTTCTTTCGTCAAAATTTTTCAGAAAATCACGTTTTAAGGAAATCCCGCATCGTGCGAAATTATCTAGTTTTTCCTAAACAACACGTTGTAAGTCGAAAAGCTTTCATGTTGCGTGTATGTCTAAGTGTGTAGCCTCAAAAGAGAAGGCACAGGACAGTTTTCTCTCGAAAGGATATGTAAGAATACCACGTCATAAGGAAATACAGTTTTGCAGAGTAAAGACATATACGTACGCATTGGAAACTCTTTACGAGAAGAAATAACGCATCATACAAAATTAGCTTGTATCTCCAAAACTACACGTTGTATCTCGAAAAGAATTGTTGTGGCGTGTACGTCTTAACATGTAGCATCTAAAGAGAACCAAAAGGAGAATTTTCTTTCGTCAAAATTTTTCAGAAAATCACGTTTTAAGGAAATCCCGCATCGTGCGAAATTATCTTGTTTTTCCTAAACAACATGTTGTAAGTCGAAAAGCTTTCATGTTGCGTGTATGTCTAAGTGTGTAGCCTCAAAAGAGAAGGCACAGGACAGTTTTCTCTCGAAAGGATATGTAAGAATACCACTTCATAAGGAAATACAGTTTTGCAGAGTAAAGACATATACGTACGCATTGGAAACTCTTTACGAGAAGAAATAACGCATAGTACAAAATTAGCTTGTATCTCCAAAACTACACGTTGTATCTCGAAAAGAATTGTTGTGGCGTGTACGTCTTAACATGTAGCATCTAAAGAGAACCAAAAGGAGAATTTTCTTTCGTCAAAATTTTTCAGAAAATCACGTTTTAAGGAAATCCCGCATCGTGCGAAATTATCTTGTTTTTCCTAAACAACACGTTGTAAGTCGAAAAGCTTTCATGTTGCGTGTATGTCTAAGTGTGTAGCCTCAAAAGAGAAGGCACAGGACAGTTTTCTCTCGAAAGGATATGTAAGAATACCACTTCATAAGGAAATACAGTTTTGCAGAGTAAAGACATATACGTACGCATTGGAAACTCTTTACGAGAAGAAATAACGCATAGTACAAAATTAGCTTGTATCTCCAAAACTACACGTTGTATCTCGAAAAGAATTGTTGTGGCGTGTACGTCTTAACATGTAGCATCTAAAGAGAACCAAAAGGAGAATTTTCATTCGTCAAAATTTTTCAGAAAATCACGTTTTAAGGAAATCCCGCATCGTGCGAAATTATCTTGTTTTTCCTAAACAACACGTTGTAAGTCGAAAAGCTTTCATGTTGCGTGTATGTCTACGTGTGTAGCCTCAAAAGAGAAGGCACAGGACAGTTTTCTCTCGAAAGGATATGTAAGAATACCACTTCATAAGGAAATACAGTTTTGCAGAGTAAAGACATATACGTACGCATTGGAAACTCTTTACGAGAAGAAATAACGCATAGTACAAAATTAGCTTGTATCTCCAAAACTACACGTTGTATCTCGAAAAGAATTGTTGTGGCGTGTACGTCTTAACATGTAGCATCTAAAGAGAACCAAAAGGAGAATTTTCTTTCGTCAAAATTTTTCAGAAAATCACGTTTTAAGGAAATCCCGCATCGTGGGAAATTATCTTGTTTTTCCTAAACAACACGTTGTAAGTCGAAAAGCTTTCATGTTGCGTGTATGTCTAAGTGTGTAGCCTCAAAAGAGAAGGCACAGGACAGTTTTCTCTCGAAAGGATATGTAAGAATACCACTTCATAAGGAAATACAGTTTTGCAGAGTAAAGACATATACGTACGCATTGGAAACTCTTTACGAGAAGAAATAATGCATAGTACAAAATTAGCTTGTATCTCCAAAACTACACGTTGTATCTCGAAAAGAATTGTTGTGGCGTGTACGTCTTAACATGTAGCATCTAAAGAGAACCAAAAGGAGAATTTTCTTTCGTCAAAATTTTTCAGAAAATCACGTTTTAAGGAAATCCCGCATCGTGCGAAATTATCTTGTTTTTCCTAAACAACACGTTGTAAGTCGAAAAGCTTTCATGTTGCGTGTTTGTCTAAGTGTGTAGCCTCAAAAGAGAAGGCACAGGACAGTTTTCTCTCGAAAGGATATGTAAGAATACCACTTCATAAGGAAATACAGTTTTGCAGAGTAAAGACATATACGTACGCATTGGAAACTCTTTACGAGAAGAAATAACGCATCGTACAAAATTAGCTTGTATCTCCAAAAGTACACGTTGTATCTCGAAAAGAATTGTTGTGGCGTGTACGTCTTAACATGTAGCATCTAAAGAGAACCAAAAGGAGAATTTTCTTTTGTCAAAATTTTTCAGAAAATCACGTTTTAAGGAAATCCCGCATCGTGCGAAATTATCTTGTTTTTCCTAAACAACACGTTGTAAGTCGAAAAGCTTTCATGTTGCGTGTATGTCTAAGTGTGTAGCCTCAAAAGAGAAGGCACAGGACAGTTTTCTCTCGAAAGGATATGTAAGAATACCACTTCATAAGGAAATACAGTTTTGCAGAGTAAAGACATATACGTACGCATTGGAAACTCTTTACGAGAAGAAATAACGCATCGTACAAAATTAGCTTGTATCTCCAAAACTACACGTTGTATCTCGAAAAGAATTGTTGTGGCGTGTACGTCTTAACATGTAGCATCTAAAGAGAACCAAAAGGAGAATTTTCTTTCGTCAAAATTTTTCAGAAAATCACGTTTTAAGGAAATCCCGCATCGTGCGAAATTATCTTGTTTTTCCTAAACAACACGTTGTAAGTCGAAAAGCTTTCATGTTGCGTGTATGTCTAAGTGTGTAGCCTCAAAAGAGAAGGCACAGGACAGTTTTCTCTCGAAAGGATATGTAAGAATACCACTTCATAAGGAAATACAGTTTTGCAGAGTAAAGACATATACGTACGCATTGGAAACTCTTTACGAGAAGAAATAACGCATAGTACAAAATTAGCTTGTGTCTCCAAAACTACACGTTGTATCTCGCAAAGAATTGTTGTGGCGTGTACGTCTTAACATGTAGCATCTAAAGAGAACCAAAAGGAGAATTTTCTTTCGTCAAAATTTTTCAGAAAATCACGTTTTAAGGAAATCCCGCATCGTGCGAAATTATCTTGTTTTTCCTAAACAACACGTTGTAAGTCGAAAAGCTTTCATGTTGCGTGTATGTCTAAGTGTGTAGCCTCAAAAGAGAAGGCACAGCACAGTTTTCTCTCGAAAGGATATGTAAGAATACCACTTCATAAGGAAATACAGTTTTGCAGAGTAAAGACATATACGTACGCATTGGAAACTCTTTACGAGAAGAAATAACGCATCGTACAAAATTAGCTTGTATCTCCAAAACTACACGTTGTATCTCGAAAAGAATTGTTGTGGCGTGTACGTCTTAACATGTAGCATCTAAAGAGAACCAAAAGGAGAATTTTCTTTCGTCAAAATTTTTCAGAAAATCACGTTTTAAGGAAATCCCGCATCGTGCGAAATTATCTAGTTTTTCCTAAACAACACGTTGTAAGTCGAAAAGCTTTCATGTTGCGTGTATGTCTAAGTGTGTAGCCTCAAAAGAGAAGGCACAGGACAGTTTTCTCTCGAAAGGATATGTAAGAATACCACGTCATAAGGAAATACAGTTTTGCAGAGTAAAGACATATACGTACGCATTGGAAACTCTTTACGAGAAGAAATAACGCATCATACAAAATTAGCTTGTATCTCCAAAACTACACGTTGTATCTCGAAAAGAATTGTTGTGGCGTGTACGTCTTAACATGTAGCATCTAAAGAGAACCAAAAGGAGAATTTTCTTTCGTCAAAATTTTTCAGAAAATCACGTTTTAAGGAAATCCCGCATCGTGCGAAATTATCTTGTTTTTCCTAAACAACATGTTGTAAGTCGAAAAGCTTTCATGTTGCGTGTATGTCTAAGTGTGTAGCCTCAAAAGAGAAGGCACAGGACAGTTTTCTCTCGAAAGGATATGTAAGAATACCACTTCATAAGGAAATACAGTTTTGCAGAGTAAAGACATATACGTACGCATTGGAAACTCTTTACGAGAAGAAATAACGCATAGTACAAAATTAGCTTGTATCTCCAAAACTACACGTTGTATCTCGAAAAGAATTGTTGTGGCGTGTACGTCTTAACATGTAGCATCTAAAGAGAACCAAAAGGAGAATTTTCTTTCGTCAAAATTTTTCAGAAAATCACGTTTTAAGGAAATCCCGCATCGTGCGAAATTATCTTGTTTTTCCTAAACAACACGTTGTAAGTCGAAAAGCTTTCATGTTGCGTGTATGTCTAAGTGTGTAGCCTCAAAAGAGAAGGCACAGGACAGTTTTCTCTCGAAAGGATATGTAAGAATACCACTTCATAAGGAAATACAGTTTTGCAGAGTAAAGACATATACGTACGCATTGGAAACTCTTTACGAGAAGAAATAACGCATAGTACAAAATTAGCTTGTATCTCCAAAACTACACGTTGTATCTCGAAAAGAATTGTTGTGGCGTGTACGTCTTAACATGTAGCATCTAAAGAGAACCAAAAGGAGAATTTTCATTCGTCAAAATTTTTCAGAAAATCACGTTTTAAGGAAATCCCGCATCGTGCGAAATTATCTTGTTTTTCCTAAACAACACGTTGTAAGTCGAAAAGCTTTCATGTTGCGTGTATGTCTACGTGTGTAGCCTCAAAAGAGAAGGCACAGGACAGTTTTCTCTCGAAAGGATATGTAAGAATACCACTTCATAAGGAAATACAGTTTTGCAGAGTAAAGACATATACGTACGCATTGGAAACTCTTTACGAGAAGAAATAACGCATAGTAGAAAATTAGCTTGTATCTCTAAAACTACACGTTGTATCTCGAAAAGAATTGTTGTGGTGTGTACGTCTTAACATGTAGCATCTAAAGAGAACCAAAAGGAGAATTTTCTTTCGTCAAAATTTTTCAGAAAATCACGTTTTAAGGAAATCTCGCATCGTGCGAAATTATCTTGTTTTTCCTAAACAACACGTTGTAAGTAGAAAAGCTTTCATGTTGCGTGTATGTCTAAGTGTGTAGCCTCAAAAGAGAAGGCACAGGACAGTTTTCTCTCGAAAGGATATGTAAGAATACCACTTCATAAGGAAATACAGTTTTGCAGAGTAAAGACATATACGTACGCATTGGAAACTCTTTACGAGAAGAAATAACGCATAGTACAAAATTAGCTTGTATCTCCAAAACTACACGTTGTATCTCGAAAAGAATTGTTGTGGCGTGTACGTCTTAACATGTAGCATCTAAAGAGAACCAAAAGGAGAATTTTCTTTCGTCAAAATTTTTCAGAAAATCACGTTTTAAGGAAATCCCGCATCGTGCGAAATTATCTTGTTTTTCCTAAACAACACGTTGTAAGTCGAAAAGCTTTCATGTTGCGTGTATGTCTAAGTGTGTAGCCTCAAAAGAGAAGGCACAGCACAGTTTTCTCTCGAAAGGATATGTAAGAATACCACTTCATAAGGAAATACAGTTTTGCAGAGTAAAGACATATACGTACGCATTGGAAACTCTTTACGAGAAGAAATAACGCATAGTACAAAATTAGCTTGTATCTCCAAAACTACACGTTGTATCTCGAAAAGAATTGTTGTGGCGTGTACGTCTTAACATGTAGCATCTAAAGAGAACCAAAAGGAGAATTTTCTTTCGTCAAAATTTTTCAGATAATCATGTTTTAAGGAAATCCCGCATCGTTCGAAATTATCTTGTTTTTCCTAAACAACACGTTGTAAGTCGAAAAGCTTTCATGTTGCGTGTATGTCTAAGTGTGTAGCCTCAAAAGAGAAGGCACAGGACAGTTTTCTCTCGAAAGGATATGTAAGAATACCACTTCATAAGGAAATACAGTTTTGCAGAGTAAAGACATATACGTACGCATTGGAAACTCTTTACGAGAAGAAATAACGCATAGTACAAAATTAGCTTGTATCTCCAAAACTACACGTTGTATCTCGAAAAGAATTGTTGTGGCGTGTACGTCTTAACATGTAGCATCTAAAGAGAACCAAAAGGAGAATTTTCTTTCGTCAAAATTTTTCAGAAAATCACGTTTTAAAGAAATCCCGCATCGTGCGAAATTATCTTGTTTTTCCTAAACAACACGTTGTAAGTCGAAAAGCTTTCATGTTGCGTGTATGTCTAAGTGTGTAGCCTCAAAAGAGAAGGCACAGGACAGTTTTCTCTCGAAAGGATATGTAAGAATACCACTTCATAAGGAAATACAGTTTTGCAGAGTAAAGACATATACGTACGCATTGGAAACTCTTTACGAGAAGAAATAACGCATAGTACAAAATTAGCTTGTATCTCCAAAACTACACGTTGTATCTCGAAAAGAATTGTTGTGGCGTGTACGTCTTAACATGTAGCATCTAAAGAGAACCAAAAGGAGAATTTTCTTTCGTCAAAATTTTTCAGAAAATCACGTTTTAAGGAAATCCCGCATCGTGCGAAATTATCTTGTTTTTCCTAAACAACACGTTGTAAGTCGAAAAGCTTTCATGTTGCGTGTATGTCTAAGTGTGTAGCCTCAAAAGAGAAGGCACAGGACAGTTTTCTCTCGAAAGGATATGTAAGAATACCACTTCATAAGGAAATACAGTTTTGCAGAGTAAAGACATATACGTACGCATTGGAAACTCTTTACGAGAAGAAATAACGCATAGTACAAAATTAGCTTGTATCTCCAAAACTACACGTTGTATCTCGAAAAGAATTGTTGTGGCGTGTACGTCTTAACATGTAGCATCTAAACAGAACCAAAAGGAGAATTTTCTTTCGTCAAAATTTTTCAGAAAATCACGTTTTAAGGAAATCCCGCATCGTGGGAAATTATCTTGTTTTTCCTAAACAACACGTTGTAAGTCGAAAAGCTTTCATGTTGCGTGTATGTCTAAGTGTGTAGCCTCAAAAGAGAAGGCACAGGACAGTTTTCTCTCGAAAGGATATGTAAGAATACCACTTCATAAGGAAATACAGTTTTGCAGAGTAAAGACATATACGTACGCATTGGAAACTCTTTACGAGAAGAAATAATGCATAGTACAAAATTAGCTTGTATCTCCAAAACTACACGTTGTATCTCGAAAAGAATTGTTGTGGCGTGTACGTCTTAACATGTAGCATCTAAAGAGAACCAAAAGGAGAATTTTCTTTCGTCAAAATTTTTCAGAAAATCACGTTTTAAGGAAATCCCGCATCGTGCGAAATTATCTTGTTTTTCCTAAACAACACGTTGTAAGTCGAAAAGCTTTCATGTTGCGTGTTTGTCTAAGTGTGTAGCCTCAAAAGAGAAGGCACAGGACAGTTTTCTCTCGAAAGGATATGTAAGAATACCACTTCATAAGGAAATACAGTTTTGCAGAGTAAAGACATATACGTACGCATTGGAAACTCTTTACGAGAAGAAATAACGCATCGTACAAAATTAGCTTGTATCTCCAAAAGTACACGTTGTATCTCGAAAAGAATTGTTGTGGCGTGTACGTCTTAACATGTAGCATCTAAAGAGAACCAAAAGGAGAATTTTCTTTTGTCAAAATTTTTCAGAAAATCACGTTTTAAGGAAATCCCGCATCGTGCGAAATTATCTTGTTTTTCCTAAACAACACGTTGTAAGTCGAAAAGCTTTCATGTTGCGTGTATGTCTAAGTGTGTAGCCTCAAAAGAGAAGGCACAGGACAGTTTTCTCTCGAAAGGATATGTAAGAATACCACTTCATAAGGAAATACAGTTTTGCAGAGTAAAGACATATACGTACGCATTGGAAACTCTTTACGAGAAGAAATAACGCATCGTACAAAATTAGCTTGTATCTCCAAAACTACACGTTGTATCTCGAAAAGAATTGTTGTGGCGTGTACGTCTTAACATGTAGCATCTAAAGAGAACCAAAAGGAGAATTTTCTTTCGTCAAAATTTTTCAGAAAATCACGTTTTAAGGAAATCCCGCATCGTGCGAAATTATCTTGTTTTTCCTAAACAACACGTTGTAAGTCGAAAAGCTTTCATGTTGCGTGTATGTCTAAGTGTGTAGCCTCAAAAGAGAAGGCACAGGACAGTTTTCTCTCGAAAGGATATGTAAGAATACCACTTCATAAGGAAATACAGTTTTGCAGAGTAAAGACATATACGTACGCATTGGAAACTCTTTACGAGAAGAAATAACGCATAGTACAAAATTAGCTTGTGTCTCCAAAACTACACGTTGTATCTCGCAAAGAATTGTTGTGGCGTGTACGTCTTAACATGTAGCATCTAAAGAGAACCAAAAGGAGAATTTTCTTTCGTCAAAATTTTTCAGAAAATCACGTTTTAAGGAAATCCCGCATCGTGCGAAATTATCTTGTTTTTCCTAAACAACACGTTGTAAGTCGAAAAGCTTTCATGTTGCGTGTATGTCTAAGTGTGTAGCCTCAAAAGAGAAGGCACAGGACAGTTTTCTCTCGAAAGGATATGTAAGAATACCACTTCATAAGGAAATACAGTTTTGCAGAGTAAAGACATATACGTACGCATTGGAAACTCTTACGAGAAGAAATAACGCATAGTACAAAATTAGCTTGTATCTCCAAAACTACACGTTGTATCTCGAAAAGAATTGTTGTGGCGTGTACGTCTTAACATGTAGCATCTAAAGAGAACCAAAAGGAGAATTTTCTTTCGTCAAAATTTTTCAGAAAATCACGTTTTAAGGAAATCCCGCATCGTGCGAAATTATCTTGTTTTTCCTAAACAACACGTTGTAAGTCGAAAAGCTTTCATGTTGCGTGTATGTCTAAGTGTGTAGCCTCAAAAGAGAAGGCACAGGACAGTTTTCTCTCGAAAGGATATGTAAGAATACCATTTCATAAGGAAATACAGTTTTGCAGAGTAAAGACATATACGTACGCATTGGAAACTCTTTACGAGAAGAAATAACGCATAGTACAAAATTAGCTTGTATCTCCAAAACTACACGTTGTATCTCGAAAAGAATTGTTGTGGCGTGTACGTCTTAACATGTAGCATCTAAAGAGAACCAAAAGGAGAATTTTCTTTCGTCAAAATTTTTCAGAAAATCACGTTTTAAGGAAATCCCGCATCGTGCGAAATTATCTTGTTTTTCCTAAACAACACGTTGTAAGTCGAAAAGCTTTCATGTTGCGTGTATGTCTAAGTGTGTAGCCTCAAAAGAGAAGGCACAGGACAGTTTTCTCACGAAAGGATATGTAAGAATACCACTTCATAAGGAAATACAGTTTTGCAGAGTAAAGACATATACGTACGCATTGGAAACTCTTTACGAGAAGAAATAACGCATAGTACAAAATTAGCTTGTATCTCCAAAACTACACGTTGTATCTCGAAAAGAATTGTTGTGGCGTGTACGTCTTAACATGTAGCATCTAAAGAGAACCAAAAGGAGAATTTTCTTTCGTCAAAATTTTTCAGAAAATCACGTTTTAAGGAAATCCCGCATCGTGCGAAATTATCTTGTTTTTCCTAAACAACACGTTGTAAGTCGAAAAGCTTTCATGTTGCGTGTATGTCTAAGTGTGTAGCCTCAAAAGAGAAGGCACAGGACAGTTTTCTCTCGAAAGGATATGTAAGAATACCACTTCATAAGGAAATACAGTTTTGCAGAGTAAAGACATATACGTACGCATTGGAAACTCTTTACGAGAAGAAATAACGCATAGTACAAAATTAGCTTGTATCTCCAAAACTACACGTTGTATCTCGAAAAGAATTGTTGTGGCGTGTACGTCTTAACATGTAGCATCTAAAGAGAACCAAAAGGAGAATTTTCTTTCGTCAAAATTTTTCAGAAAATCACGTTTTAAGGAAATCCCGCATCGTGCGAAATTATCTTGTTTTTCCTAAACAACACGTTGTAAGTCGAAAAGCTTTCATGTTGCGTGTATGTCTAAGTGTGTAGCCTCAAAAGAGAAGGCACAGGACAGTTTTCTCTCGAAAGGATATGTAAGAATACCACTTCATAAGGAAATACAGTTTTGCAGAGTAAAGACATATACGTACGCATTGGAAACTCTTTACGAGAAGAAATAACGCATAGTACAAAATTAGCTTGTATCTCCAAAACTACACGTTGTATCTCGAAAAGAATTGTTGTGGCGTGTACGTCTTAACATGTAGCATCTAAAGAGAACCAAAAGGAGAATTTTCTTTCGTCAAAATTTTTCAGAAAATCACGTTTTAAGGAAATCCCGCATCGTGCGAAATTATCTTGTTTTTCCTAAACAACACGTTGTAAGTCGAAAAGCTTTCATGTTGCGTGTATGTCTAAGTGTGTAGCCTCAAAAGAGAAGGCACAGGACAGTTTTCTCTCGAAAGGATATGTAAGAATACCACTTCATAAGGAAATACAGTTTTGCAGAGTAAAGACATATACGTACGCATTGGAAACTCTTTACGAGAAGAAATAACGCATAGTACAAAATTAGCTTGTATCTCCAAAACTACACGTTGTATCTCGAAAAGAATTGTTGTGGCGTGTACGTCTTAACATGTAGCATCTAAAGAGAACCAAAAGGAGAATTTTCTTTCGTCAAAATTTTTCAGAAAATCACGTTTTAAGGAAATCCCGCATCGTGCGAAATTATCTTGTTTTTCCTAAACAACACGTTGTAAGTCGAAAAGCTTTCATGTTGCGTGTATGTCTAAGTGTGTAGCCTCAAAAGAGAAGGCACAGGACAGTTTTCTCTCGAAAGGATATGTAAGAATACCACTTCATAAGGAAATACAGTTTTGCAGAGTAAAGACATATACGTACGCATTGGAAACTCTTTACGAGAAGAAATAACGCATAGTACAAAATTAGCTTGTATCTCCAAAACTACACGTTGTATCTCGAAAAGAATTGTTGTGGCGTGTACGTCTTAACATGTAGCATCTAAAGAGAACCAAAAGGAGAATTTTCTTTCGTCAAAATTTTTCAGAAAATCACGTTTTAAGGAAATCCCGCATCGTGCGAAATTATCTTGTTTTTCCTAAACAACACGTTGTAAGTCGAAAAGCTTTCATGTTGCGTGTATGTCTAAGTGTGTAGCCTCAAAAGAGAAGGCACAGGACAGTTTTCTCTCGAAAGGATATGTAAGAATACCACTTCATAAGGAAATACAGTTTTGCAGAGTAAAGACATATACGTACGCATTGGAAACTTTTTACGAGAAGAAATAACGCATAGTACAAAATTAGCTTGTATCTCCAAAACTACACGTTGTATCTCGAAAAGAATTGTTGTGGCGTGTACGTCTTAACATGTAGCATCTAAAGAGAACCAAAAGGAGAATTTTCTTTCGTCAAAATTTTTCAGAAAATCACGTTTTAAGGAAATCCCGCATCGTGCGAAATTATCTTGTTTTTCCTAAACAACACGTTGTAAGTCGAAAAGCTTTCATGTTGCGTGTATGTCTAAGTGTGTAGCCTCAAAAGAGAAGGCACAGGACAGTTTTCTCTCGAAAGGATATGTAAGAATACCACTTCATAAGGAAATACAGTTTTGCAGAGTAAAGACATATACGTACGCATTGGAAACTCTTTACGAGAAGAAATAACGCATAGTACAAAATTAGCTTGTATCTCCAAAACTACACGTTGTAACTCGAAAAGAATTGTTGTGGCGTGTACGTCTTAACATGTAGCATCTAAAGAGAACCAAAAGGAGAATTTTCTTTCGTCAAAATTTTTCAGAAAATCACGTTTTAAGCAAATCCCGCATCGTGCGAAATTATCTTGTTTTTCCTAAACAACACGTTGTAAGTCGAAAAGCTTTCATGTTGCGTGTATGTCTAAGTGTGTAGCCTCAAAAGAGAAGGCACAGGACAGTTTTCTCTCGAAAGGATATGTAAGAATACCACTTCATAAGGAAATACAGTTTTGCAGAGTAAAGACATATACGTACGCATTGGAAACTCTTTACGAGAAGAAATAACGCATAGTACAAAATTAGCTTGTATCTCCAAAACTACACGTTGTAACTCGAAAAGAATTGTTGTGGCGTGTACGTCTTAACATGTAGCATCTAAAGAGAACCAAAAGGAGAATTTTCTTTCGTCAAAATTTTTCAGAAAATCACGTTTTAAGCAAATCCCGCATCGTGCGAAATTATCTTGTTTTTCCTAAACAACACGTTGTAAGTCGAAAAGCTTTCATGTTGCGTGTATGTCTAAGTGTGTAGCCTCAAAAGAGAAGGCACAGGACAGTTTTCTCTCGAAAGGATATGTAAGAATACCACTTCATAAGGAAATACAGTTTTGCAGAGTAAAGACATATACGTACGCATTGGAAACTCTTTACGAGAAGAAATAACGCATAGTACAAAATTAGCTTGTATCTCCAAAACTACACGTTGTATCTCGAAAAGAATTGTTGTGGCGTGTACGTCTTAACATGTAGCATCTAAAGAGAACCAAAAGGAGAATTTTCTTTCGTCAAAATTTTTCAGAAAATCACGTTTTAAGGAAATCCCGCATCGTGCGAAATTATCTTGTTTTTCCTAAACAACACGTTGTAAGTCGAAAAGCTTTCATGTTGCGTGTATGTCTAAGTGTGTAGCCTCAAAAGAGAAGGCACAGGACAGTTTTCTCTCGAAAGGATATGTAAGAATACCACTTCATAAGGAAATACAGTTTTGCAGAGTAAAGACATATACGTACGCATTGGAAACTCTTTACGAGAAGAAATAACGCATAGTACAAAATTAGCTTGTATCTCCAAAACTACACGTTGTATCTCGAAAAGAATTGTTGTGGCGTGTACGTCTTAACATGTAGCATCTAAAGAGAACCAAAAGGAGAATTTTCTTTCGTCAAAATTTTTCAGAAAATCACGTTTTAAGGAAATCCCGCATCGTGCGAAATTATCTTGTTTTTCCTAAACAACACGTTGTAAGTCGAAAAGCTTTCATGTTGCGTGTATGTCTAAGTGTGTAGCCTCAAAAGAGAAGGCACAGGACAGTTTTCTCTCGAAAGGATATGTAAGAATACCACTTCATAAGGAAATACAGTTTTGCAGAGTAAAGACATATACGTACGCATTGGAAACTCTTTACGAGAAGAAATAACGCATAGTACAAAATTAGCTTGTATCTCCAAAACTACACGTTGTATCTCGAAAAGAATTGTTGTGGCGTGTACGTCTTAACATGTAGCATCTAAAGAGAACCAAAAGGAGAATTTTCTTTCGTCAAAATTTTTCAGAAAATCACGTTTTAAGGAAATCCCGCATCGTGCGAAATTATCTTGTTTTTCCTAAACAACACGTTGTAAGTCGAAAAGCTTTCATGTTGCGTGTATGTCTAAGTGTGTAGCCTCAAAAGAGAAGGCACAGGACAGTTTTCTCTCGAAAGGATATGTAAGAATACCACTTCATAAGGAAATACAGTTTTGCAGAGTAAAGACATATACGTACGCATTGGAAACTCTTTACGAGAAGAAATAACGCATAGTACAAAATTAGCTTGTGTCTCCAAAACTACACGTTGTATCTCGCAAAGAATTGTTGTGGCGTGTACGTCTTAACATGTAGCATCTAAAGAGAACCAAAAGGAGAATTTTCTTTCGTCAAAATTTTTCAGAAAATCACGTTTTAAGGAAATCCCGCATCGTGCGAAATTATCTTGTTTTTCCTAAACAACACGTTGTAAGTCGAAAAGCTTTCATGTTGCGTGTATGTCTAAGTGTGTAGCCTCAAAAGAGAAGGCACAGGACAGTTTTCTCTCGAAAGGATATGTAAGAATACCACTTCATAAGGAAATACAGTTTTGCAGAGTAAAGACATATACGTACGCATTGGAAACTCTTACGAGAAGAAATAACGCATAGTACAAAATTAGCTTGTATCTCCAAAACTACACGTTGTATCTCGAAAAGAATTGTTGTGGCGTGTACGTCTTAACATGTAGCATCTAAAGAGAACCAAAAGGAGAATTTTCTTTCGTCAAAATTTTTCAGAAAATCACGTTTTAAGGAAATCCCGCATCGTGCGAAATTATCTTGTTTTTCCTAAACAACACGTTGTAAGTCGAAAAGCTTTCATGTTGCGTGTATGTCTAAGTGTGTAGCCTCAAAAGAGAAGGCACAGGACAGTTTTCTCTCGAAAGGATATGTAAGAATACCATTTCATAAGGAAATACAGTTTTGCAGAGTAAAGACATATACGTACGCATTGGAAACTCTTTACGAGAAGAAATAACGCATAGTACAAAATTAGCTTGTATCTCCAAAACTACACGTTGTATCTCGAAAAGAATTGTTGTGGCGTGTACGTCTTAACATGTAGCATCTAAAGAGAACCAAAAGGAGAATTTTCTTTCGTCAAAATTTTTCAGAAAATCACGTTTTAAGGAAATCCCGCATCGTGCGAAATTATCTTGTTTTTCCTAAACAACACGTTGTAAGTCGAAAAGCTTTCATGTTGCGTGTATGTCTAAGTGTGTAGCCTCAAAAGAGAAGGCACAGGACAGTTTTCTCACGAAAGGATATGTAAGAATACCACTTCATAAGGAAATACAGTTTTGCAGAGTAAAGACATATACGTACGCATTGGAAACTCTTTACGAGAAGAAATAACGCATAGTACAAAATTAGCTTGTATCTCCAAAACTACACGTTGTATCTCGAAAAGAATTGTTGTGGCGTGTACGTCTTAACATGTAGCATCTAAAGAGAACCAAAAGGAGAATTTTCTTTCGTCAAAATTTTTCAGAAAATCACGTTTTAAGGAAATCCCGCATCGTGCGAAATTATCTTGTTTTTCCTAAACAACACGTTGTAAGTCGAAAAGCTTTCATGTTGCGTGTATGTCTAAGTGTGTAGCCTCAAAAGAGAAGGCACAGGACAGTTTTCTCTCGAAAGGATATGTAAGAATACCACTTCATAAGGAAATACAGTTTTGCAGAGTAAAGACATATACGTACGCATTGGAAACTCTTTACGAGAAGAAATAACGCATAGTACAAAATTAGCTTGTATCTCCAAAACTACACGTTGTATCTCGAAAAGAATTGTTGTGGCGTGTACGTCTTAACATGTAGCATCTAAAGAGAACCAAAAGGAGAATTTTCTTTCGTCAAAATTTTTCAGAAAATCACGTTTTAAGGAAATCCCGCATCGTGCGAAATTATCTTGTTTTTCCTAAACAACACGTTGTAAGTCGAAAAGCTTTCATGTTGCGTGTATGTCTAAGTGTGTAGCCTCAAAAGAGAAGGCACAGGACAGTTTTCTCTCGAAAGGATATGTAAGAATACCACTTCATAAGGAAATACAGTTTTGCAGAGTAAAGACATATACGTACGCATATGGAAACTCTTTACGAGAAGAAATAACGCATAGTACAAAATTAGCTTGTATCTCCAAAACTACACGTTGTATCTCGAAAAGAATTGTTGTGGCGTGTACGTCTTAACATGTAGCATCTAAAGAGAACCAAAAGGAGAATTTTCTTTCGTCAAAATTTTTCAGAAAATCACGTTTTAAGGAAATCCCGCATCGTGCGAAATTATCTTGTTTTTCCTAAACAACACGTTGTAAGTCGAAAAGCTTTCATGTTGCGTGTATGTCTAAGTGTGTAGCCTCAAAAGAGAAGGCACAGGACAGTTTTCTCTCGAAAGGATATGTAAGAATACCACTTCATAAGGAAATACAGTTTTGCAGAGTAAAGACATATACGTACGCATTGGAAACTCTTTACGAGAAGAAATAACGCATAGTACAAAATTAGCTTGTATCTCCAAAACTACACGTTGTATCTCGAAAAGAATTGTTGTGGCGTGTACGTCTTAACATGTAGCATCTAAAGAGAACCAAAAGGAGAATTTTCTTTCGTCAAAATTTTTCAGAAAATCACGTTTTAAGGAAATCCCGCATCGTGCGAAATTATCTTGTTTTTCCTAAACAACACGTTGTAAGTCGAAAAGCTTTCATGTTGCGTGTATGTCTAAGTGTGTAGCCTCAAAAGAGAAGGCACAGGACAGTTTTCTCTCGAAAGGATATGTAAGAATACCACTTCATAAGGAAATACAGTTTTGCAGAGTAAAGACATATACGTAC
>NW_026263449.1:0-48497 GCF_947179515.1 Apodemus sylvaticus
TGAAGAGAAAACTCTCCTGTGCCTTCTCTTTTGAGGCTACACACTTAGACATACATGCAACACGAAAGCTTTTCGAGTTACGTGTTGTTTAGGAAAAACAAGATAATTTCGCACGATGCGGGATTTCTTTAAACATGATTTTCTGAGAAATTTTGAGGAAAGAAAATTCTCCTATCGGTTCTCTTTTGAGGCTACACGTTTAGACGTACACGCCACACCAATTCTTTTCGAGTTACAACGTGTTGTTTAGGAGATACAAGCTCATTTTGTACGATGCGTTATTTCTTCTCGTAAAGTGTTTCCAATACGTACATATTTGTCTTTACTCTGCAAAACTGTATTTCCTTATCACGTGGTATTCTCACATATTCTTTTGAGAGAAAACTCTCCTGTGCCTTCTCTTTTGAGGCTACACACTTAGACATACACGCAACATGAACGCTTTTCGAGTTACAACGATTTGTTTAGGAATAACAAGATAATTTCGCACGATGCGGGATTTCCTTAAAACGTGATTTTCTGAAAAATTTTGACGAAAGAAAATTCTCCTATGGGTTCTCTTTTGAGGCTACACATTTAGACATACATGCCACACCAACTCTTTTCTAGTTTACAACGTGTTATTTAGGAGATACAAGCTCATTTTTTATGATGCGATATTACTTCTCGTAAAGTGTTTCCAATAAGTACATATTTGTCTTTACTCTGCAACACTTTATTTCCTTATAACGTGGTTATTCTTACATATTCTTTGAGAAAAAACTCTCCTGTGCCTTCTCTTTTGAGGCTACACACTTAGACATACACGCAACAGGAAAGCTTTTCGAGTTACAACGTGTTGTTTAGAAATAACAAGATAATTTCGCATGATGAGGGATTTCCTTAAAACGTGATTTTCTGAAAAATTTTGACGAAAGAAAATTCTCCTATGGGTTCTCTTTTGAGGCTACACGTTTAGATGTACACGCCACACCAATTCTTTTCGAGTTTCAACGTTTTGTTTAGGAGATACAAGCTAATTTTGTACGATGCGTTATTTCTTCTCCTAAAGTGTTTCCAATATGTACGTATTTGCCTTTACTCTGCAAAACAGTATTTCCTTATAACGTGGTATTCTTACATATTCTTTCGAGAGAAAACTCTCCTGAGCCTTCTCTTTTAAGGCTACACACTTAGACATACACGCAACACGAACGCTTTTCGAGTTACAACCAGTTGTTTAGGAATAACAAGATAATTTCGCAAGGTGCGGGATTTCCTATAAAACGTGATTTTCTGAAAAATTTTGACGAAAGTAAATTCTCCTATGGGTACTCTTTTGAGGCTACACGTGTAGACGTACACGCCACGCCAATTCTTTTCGAGTTACAACGTGTTGTTTAGGAGATAGAAGCTAATTTTGTACGATGCGTTATTTCTTCTAGTAAAGTGTTAACCAATACATACATATTTGCCATTACTCTGCAACACTGTATTTCCTTATAACGTGGTATCCTTACATAATCTTTGAGAGAAAACTCTCCTGTGCCTTCTCTTTTGAGGCTACACACTTAGACATACATGCAACACGAAAGCTTTTCGAGTTACTACGTGTTGTTTAGGAAAAACAAGATAATTTTGCATGATGCGGGATTTCTTTAAACATGATTTTCTGAGAAATTTTGAGGAAAGAAAATTCGCCTATGGGTTCTCTTTTGAGGCTACACGTTTAGACGTACAACGCCCACACCCATTCTTTTCGAGTTATAACGTGTTTGTTTAGGAGATACAAGCTCATTTTGTACGATGCGTTATTTCTTCTCATAAAGTGTTTCCAATACGTACATATTTGTCTTTACTCTGCAAAACTGTATTTCCTTATCACGTGGTATTCTTACATATTCTTTCGAGAGAAAACTCTCCTGTGCCTTCTCTTTTGAGGCTACACACTTAGACATACACGCAACATGAACGCTTTTTCGAGTTACAACTTGTTGTTTAGGAATAACAAGATAATTTCGCACGATGCGGGATTTCCTTAAACGTGATTTTCTGAAAAAATTTGACGAAAGAAAATTCTCCTATGGGTTCTCTTTTGAGGCTACACATTTAGACGTACACGCCACAACCAATTCTTTTCGAGTTACAACGTGTTGTTTAGGAGATACAAGCTCATTTTTTATGATGCGATATTACTTCTCGTAAAGTGTTTCCAATATGTACATATTTGTCTTTACTCTGCAACACTGTATTTCCTTATAACGTGGTATTCTTACATATTCTTTGAGAAAAAAACTCTCCTGTGCCTTCTCCTTTGAGGGCTACACACTTAGACATACACGCAACACGAAAGCTTTTCGAGTTACAACGTGTTGTTTAGGAAAAACAAGATAATTTCGCACGATGCAGGATTTCCTTAAACGTGATTTTCTGAAAAATTTTGACAAAAGAAAATTCTCCTATGGGTTCTCTTTTGAGGCTACACGATTAGACGTACACGCCACACTAGTTCTTTTTGAGTTACAACGTATTGTTTAGGAGATACAAGCTAATTTTGTAAGATGCATTATTTCTTTTCGTAAAGTGTTTCCATACATACGTATATGTCTTTACTCTGCAAAAATATATTTCCTTATAATGTGGTATACTTACATATTCTTTCGAGAGAAAACTCTCTCCTGCCTTCTCTATTGAGGCTACACACTTAGATATACACGCAACAGGAAAGCTTTTCGAGTTACAAAGTGTTGTTTAGGAATAACAAGATAATTTCGCATGATGAGGGATTTCTTTAAACGTGATTTTCTGAAAAATTTTGACGAAAGAAAATTCTCCTATGGGTTCTCTTTTGGGGCTACACGTTTAGATGTAAACGCCACACCAATTCTTTTCGAGTTTCAACGTTTTGTTTAGGAGATACAAGCTAATTTTGTACGATGCGTTATTTCTTCTCCTAAAGTGTTTCCAATACGTACGTATTTGTCTTTACTCTGCAAAACAGTATTTCCTTATAACGTGGTATTCTTACATATTCTTTAGAGAGAAAACTCTCCTGAGCCTTCTCTTTTAAGGGTACACACTTAGACATACACGCAACACGAACGCTTTTCGGGTTACAACCAGTTGTTTAGGAATAACAAGATAATTTCGCAAGGTGCGGGATTTCCTTAAAACGTGATTTTTCTGAAAAATTTTGACGAAAGTAAATTCTCCTATGGGTACTCTTTTGAGGCTACACGTGTAGACGTACACGCCATGCCAATTCTTTTCGAGTTACAACGTGTTGTTTAGGAGATAGAAGCTAATTTTGTACGATGCGTTATTCCTTCTCGTAAAGTGTTACCAATACATACATATTTGCCATTCCTCTGCAACACTGTATTTCCTTATAACGTGGTATTCTTACATATTCTTTGAGAGAAAACTCTCCTGTGCCTTCTCTTTTGAGGCTACACACTTAGATATACACGCAACACGAAAGCTTTTCGAGTTACTACGTGTTGTTTAGGAAAAACAAGATAATTTCGCACAATGCGGGTTTTCCTTAAAACGTGATTATCTGAAAAATTTTGACGAAAGAAAATTCTACTTTGGGTTCT
Organism: Apodemus sylvaticus; assembly: GCF_947179515.1. Taxonomy (NCBI): domain Eukaryota; kingdom Metazoa; phylum Chordata; class Mammalia; order Rodentia; family Muridae; genus Apodemus; species Apodemus sylvaticus. The sequence goes on from NW_026263449.1 coordinate 3,579, forward strand.
CTTTTGAGGCTACACGTTTACACGTAAACGCCACACCAATTCTTTTCTAATTACAACGTGTTGTTTAGGAGATACAAGCTAATTTTGTAGGATGCGTTATTTCTTCTCGTAAGGTGTTTCCAATACATATGTATTTCTCTTTACTCTGCAAAACTGTATTTCTTTATAATGTGGTATTCTTACATATTCTTTAGAGAGAAAACTCTCCTGTGCCTTCTCTTTTAAGGCTACACACTTAGCATACACGCAACACGAAAGCTATTCAAGTTACAACGTGTTGTTTAGGAAAAACAAGATAATTTCGCATGATGCGGGTTTTCCTTAAACGTGATTATCTGAAAAATTTTGACGAAAGAAAATTCTCCTATCGGTTCTCTTTTGAGGCTACACGTTTACACGTCCACGCCACACCAATTCTTTTCGAGTAACAACGTGTTGTTTAGGAGATACAAGCTAATTTTGTATGATGCTTTACTTCTTCTCGTAAAGTGTTTCCAATACATACGTATTTCTCTTTACTCTGCAAAACTGTATTTCCTTCTAATGTGGTATTCTTACATATTCTTTAGAGAGAAAACTCTCCTGTGCCTTCTCTTTTGAGGCTACACACTTAAACATACACGCAACACGAAAGCTATTCAAGTTACAACGTGTTGTTTAGGAATAACAAGATAATTTCGCACGATGTGGGATTTCCTTAAAACGTAATTTTCTAAAAAATTTTGACGAAAGAAAATTCTCCTATGGGTTCTCTTTTGAGGCTACACGTTTAGACGTACATGCCACACCAATTCTATTAGAGTTACAACGTGTTGTTTAGGAGATACAAGCTAATTTTATACGATGCGTTATTTCTTCTCCTAAAGTGTTTCCAATAACTTCGTATTTGTCTTTACTCTGCAAAAATGTATTTCCTTATAATGTGGTATTTTTACATATTCTTTCAAGAGAAAACTCTCCTGTGCCTTCTCTATTGACGCTACACACTTAGACATACACGCAACAGGAAAGCTTTTCGAGTTACAACGTGTTGTTTAGGAATAACAAGATAATTTCGCATGATGCGGGATTTCCTTAAACGTGATTTTCTGAAAAATTTTGACGAAAGAAAATTCTCCTATGGGTTCTCTTTTGAGGCTACACGTTTAGACGTACACGCCACACCAATTCTTTCCGAGTTACAACGTGTTGTTTAGGAGATACAAGCTAATTTTGTACGATGCGTTATTTCTTCTAAAGTGTTTCCAATACGTACGTATTTGTCTTTACTCTGCAAAACGGTATTTCCTTATCACGTGGTATTCTTACATATTCTTTCGAGAGAAAACTCTCCTGAGTCTTCTCTTTCGAGGCTACACACTTAGACATACACGCAACACGAATGCTTTTCGAGTTACAATGAGTTGTTTAGGAATAAAAAGATAATTTCGCAAGATGCGGGATTTCCTTAAAACATGATTTTCTGAAAAATTTTGACGAAAGAAATTCTCCTATGGGTTCTCTTTTGAGGCTACATGTGTAGACGTACACGCCACGCCAATTCTTTTCGAGTTACAACGTGTGGTTTAGGAGATAGAAGCTAATTTTGTATGATGCGTTATTTCTTCTCATAAAGTGTTACCAATACGTACATTTTTGCCATTAATCTGCAACATTGTATTTCCTTATAACGTGGTATTCTTACATATTCTTTGAGACAAAACTCTCCTGTGCCTTCTCTTTTGAGGCTACACACTTAGACATACAGGCAACACTAAAGCTTTTCGAGTTACAACGTGTTGTTTAGGAAAAACAAGATAATTTCGCATGATGCAGGATTTCCTTAAACGTGATTTTCAGAAAAATTTTAACGAAAGAAAATTCTCCTATGGGTTCTCTTTTGAGGCTACACGTTTAGACGTACATGCCACACCAATTCTTTTCGAGTTACAACGTGTTGTTTAGGAGATACAAGCTAATTTTGTATGATGCGTTATTTTTCTCGTAAAGTGTTTCCAATACTTATGTATATGTCTTTACTCTGCAAAACTGTATTTCCTTATAACGTGGTATTCTTACATATTCTTTCGAGAGAAAACTCTCCTGTGCCTTCTCTTTTGAGGCTACACACTTAGACATACACGCAACACAAACGCTTTTCGACTTACAACTAGTTGTTTAGGAATAACAAGATAATTTCGCACCATGCGGGATTTCCTTAAAACGTGATTTTCTAAAGAATTTTGACAAAAGAAATTTCTCCTATGGGTTCTCTTTTGAGGCTACACGTTTAGACGTACACGCCACACCAATTCTTTTCGAGTTACAACGTGTTGTTTAGGAGAAACAAGCTAATTTTGTTCGATGCATTATTTCTTCTCGTAAAGTGTTTCCAATACGTACGTATTTGTCTTTACTCTGCAACACTGTATTTCCTTATAACGTGGTATTCTTACATATTCTTTGAGAGAAAACTCTCCTGTGCCTTCTCTTTTGAGGCTACACGCTTAGAGGTACACGCAACACGAAAGCTTTTCGAGTTACAATGTGTTGTTTAGGAAAAACAAGATAATTTCGCACGATGCGGGATTTCCTTAAACGTGATTTTCTGAAAAATTTTGACGAAAGAAAATTCTCCTATGGGTTCTCTTTTGAGGCTACACGTTTAGACGTACATGCTACACCAATTCTTTTCGAGTTACAACTTGTTGTTTAGGAAATACAAGCTAATTTTGTATGATGCGTTATTTCTTATCGTTAAGTGTTTCCAATACGTACGTATTTGTTTTACTCTGCAAAAATGTATTTCCTTATAATGTGGTATTCTTACATATTCTTTCGAGAGAAAACTCTCCTGTGCCTTCTCTTTTGACGCTACACACTTAGAAATACACGCAACATGAAAGCTTTTCGAGTTACAACGTGTTGTTTAGGAATAACAAGATAATTTCGCACGATGCAGGATTTCATTAAAACGTGATTTTCTGAAAAATTTGACAAAAGAAAATTCTCCTATGGGTTCTCTTTTGAGTCTACACGGTTAGACGTACACGTCACAACAATTCTTTTCGAGTTACAACGTGTTGTTTAGGAGATTCAAGCTAATTTTTATGATGCGTTATTTCTTCTCCTACAGTGTTTCCAACACGTATGTATTTGTCTTTACTCTGCAACACTGTATTTCCTTACAACGTGGTATTCTTACATATTCTTTGAGAGTAAACTCTCCTGTGCCTTCTCTTTTGAGACTACACACTTAGACATTCATGCAACACGAAAGCTTTTCGAGTTACAACGTGTTGTTTAGGAATAACAAGATAATTTCGCACGATGCAGGATTTCCTTAAAACGTGTTTTTCTGAAAAATTTTGAGGAAAGAAAATTCTCCTATGGGTTCTCTTTTGAGGCTACAAGTGTAGACGTACACGCCACACCAATTCTTTTCGAGTTACAACGTGTTGTTTAGGAGATACAAGCTAAATTTGTAGGATGCTTTATTTCTTCTCCTAAAGTGTTTCCAATACATACATATTTGCCTTTACTCTGCAAAACTGTATTTCCTTATAATGTGGTATTCTTACATATTCTTTTGAGAGAAAACTCTCCTGTGCCTTCTCTTTTGAGGCTACACACTTAGACATACACGCAACACGAAAGCTTTTCGAGTTACAACGTGTTGTTTAGAAATAACAAGATAATTTCGCACGATGCGGGATTTCCTTAAAACGTGATTTTCTTAAAAATTTTGACGAAAGAAAATTCTCCTATGGGTCCTCTTTTGAGGCTACACATTTAGACGTACACGCCACACCAATTCTTTTCGAATTACAACGTATTGTTTAGGAGATACAAGCTAATTTTGAATGATGCGTTATTTCTTCTGTTAAAGTGTTACCAATACTTACGTATTTTTCTTTACTCTGCAAAACTGTATTTCCTTATAACGTGGTATTCTTACATATTCTTTCGAGAGAAAACTCTCCTCTGCCTTCTCTTTTGAGGCTACACACTTAGACATACACGCAACACGAAAGCTTTTCGAGTTACAACGAGTTGTTTAGGAATAACAAGATAATTTCCCACGATGCGGAATTTCCTTAAACGTGATTTTTTGAAAAATTTTGACGATAGAAAATTCTCCAATGGGTTGTCTTTTGAGACTACACGTTTAGAAGTACACGCCACACCAATTCTTTTCGAGTTACAACGTGTTGTTTAGGAGATACAAGCTAATTTTGTAGGATGCGTTATTTCTTCTCGTAAAGTGTTTCCAATACGTATGTATTTGTTTTACTCTGCAAAAATATATTTCCTTATAATGTGGTATTCTTATATATTCTTTGAGAGAAAACTTTCCAGTGCCTTCTCTATTGAGGCTACACACTTAGAAATACTCGCAACACGATAGCTTTTCGAGTTACAACTTGTTGTTTAGGAATAACAAGAAAATTTCGCATGATGCGGGATTTCCTTAAAACGTGATTGTCTGAAAATTTTTGACGAAAGAAAATTCTCCTATGGGTTCTCTTTTGAGGCTACACGGTTAGACGTACACGCCACACCAATTCTTTTCGAGTTACAACGTGTTGTTTAGGAGATACAAGCTAATTTTGTACGATGCGTTATTTCTTCTCGTAATGTGTTTCCAATACGTACATATTTGTCTTTACTCTGCAAAACTGAATTTCCTTATAAGGTGGTATTCTTGCATATTCTTTCGAGAGAAAACTCTCCTGTGCCTTCTCTTTTGAGGCTACACACTTAGACATACTCGCAACACGAACGCTTTTCGAGTTACAACGAGTTGTTTAGGAATAACAAGATAATTTTGCAGGATGTGGAATTTCCTTAAACGTGATTTTCTGAAAAATTTTGACGAAAGAAAATTCTCCTACAGGTTCTCTTTTGAGGCTCCACGTTTAGACGTACACGCCACACCAATTCTTTTCGAGTTACAATGTGTTGTTTAGGAGATACAAGCTAATTTTGTACAATGCGTTATTTCTTCTCTTAAAGTGTGTCCAATACGTACGTATTTGTCTTTATTCTGCAAAACTGTATTTCCTTATAATGTGGTATTCTTACATATTCTTTCGAGAGAAAACTCTCCTGAGACTTCTCTTTTGAGGCTACACACTTAGTCATACTCATAACACGAAAGCTTTTCGAGTTACAACGTGTTGTTTAGGAATAACAAGATAATTTCGCATGATGCGGGATTCCCATAAAACGTGATTTTTCTGAAAAATTTTGACCGAAGTAAATTCTCCTATGGGTTCCCTTTTGAGGCTACACGTTTACACGTACACGCCACACCAATTCTTTTCGAGTTACAACGTGTTCTTTAGGAGATATAAGCTAATTTTGTACGATGCGTTATTTCTTCTCGTAAAGTGTTTCCAATACGTACGTATTTGTCTTTATTATGCAACACTGTATTTCCTTATAACGTGGTATTCTTACATATTCTTTGAGAGAAAACTCTCCTGTGCCTTCTCTTTTGAGGATAAACACTTAGACATACACGCAACACGAAAGCTTTTCGAGTTACACCGTGGTGTTTAGGAAAAACAAGATAATTTCGCATGATGCGGGATTTCTTTAAATGTGATTTTCTGAAAAATTTTGACGAAAGAAAATTCTCCTATGGGTTCTCTTTTGAGGATACTCGTTTAGACGTACACACCACACCAATTCTTTTCGAGTTACAACGTGTTTTTTAGGAGATACAAGCTAATTTTGTATGATGCGTTATTTCTTCTCGTAAAGTGTTTCCAATACGTACGGATTTGTCTTTACTCTGCAAAAATGTATTTCCTTATAATATGGTATTCTTACATATTCTTTCGAGAGAAAACTCTCCTGTGCCTTCTCTATTGAGGCTACACACTTAGACATACACGCAACACGAAAGCTTTTCGAGTTACAACGTGTTGTTTAGGAATAACAAGATAATTTCGCATGAGGCGGGATTTCCTTAAAACGTGATTTTCTGAAAAATTTTGACAAAAGAAAATTCTCCTATGGGTTCTCTTTTGAAGCTACACGTTTAGACGTACACGACACACCAATTCTTTTCGAGTTACAACGTGTTGTTTAAAAGATACAAGCTAATTTTGTACGATGTGTTATTTCTTCTCCTAAAGTGTTTCCAATACGTATGCATTTGTCTTTACTCTGCAAAACTGTATTTCCTTATAACGTGGTATTCTAACAATTCTTTCGAGAGAAAACTCTCCTGTGCCTTCTCTTTTGAGGCTACACACTTAGACATACACGCAACACGAACGTTTTTCGAGTTACAATGAGTTGTTTAGGAATAACAAGATAATTTTGCAGGATGCGGGATTTCCTTAAACGTGATTTTCTGAAAAATTTTGACGAAAGAAAATTCTCCTATCGGTTCTCTTTTGAGGCTACACGTTTAGACGTACATGCCACACCAATTCTTTTCGAGTTACAATGTGTTGTTTAGGAGATACAAGCTAATTTTGTACGATGGGTTTTTTCTTCTCTTAAAGTGTGTCCAATACGTACGTATTTGTCTTTACTCTGCAAAATTATATTTCCTTATAAAGGGGTATTCTTCCATATTCTTTCGAGAGAAAACTCTCCTGTGCCTTCTCTTTTGAGGCTCCACACTTAGTCTTACTCATAACACGAAAGCTTTTCGTGTTACAACGTGTTGTTTAGGAATAACAAGATAATTTCGCATGATGGGGGATTACCTTAAAACGTGATTTTCTGAAAAATTTTGACAAAAGAAAATTCTCCTATGGGTTCTCTTTTGAGGCTACACGTTTAGACGTACATGCCACACCAATTCTTTTCGAGTTCCAAAGGGTTGTTTAGGAGATTCAAGCTAATTTTTTAGGATGCGTTATTTCTACTCGTAAAGTGTTTCCAATATATACGTATTTGTCTTTACTCTGCAAAACTGTATTTCCTTATTATGTGGTATTCTTACATATTCTTTGAGAAAAAACTCTCCTGTGCCTTCTCTTTTGAGGCTACACACTTAGACATACACGCAACATGAAAGCTTTTCGAGTTACAACGTGTTGTTTAGGAAAAACAAGATAATTTCGCACGATGCAGGATTTCCTTAAACGTGATTTTCTGAAAAATTTTGACGAAAGAAAATTCTCCTATGGGTTCTCTTTTGAGGCTACACGTTTAGACGTACACGCCACACCAATTCTTTTCGAGTTACAACGTGTTGTTTAGGAGATACAAGCTAATTTTGTACGATGCGTTATTTCTTCTCGTAAAATGTTTCCAATATGTACATATTTGTCTTTACTCTGCAATACTGTATTTCCTTATAACGTGGTATTCTTACATATTCCTTGAGAGAAAACTTTCCTGTGCCTTCTCTTTTGAGACTACACACTTAGACATACACGCAACATGAACGCTTTTCGAGTTACAACGAGTTGTTTAGGAATAACAAGATAATTTCGTAAGATGCGGGATTTCCTTAAAACGTGATTTTCTGAAAAATTTTGACGAAAGAATATTCTCCAATGGGTTCTCTCTTGAGGCTACACATTTAGACGTACACGCCACACCAATTCTTTTCGAGTTACAACGTGTTGTTTAGGAGATACAAGCTAATTTTATACTATGCGATATTTCTTCACTTAAAGTGTTTCCAATAGGTACGTAGTTGTCTTTACTCTGTAAAAATGTATTTCCTAATAATAATGAATTATTACATATTCTTTCGAGAGAAAACTCTCCTGTGCCTTCTCTATTGAGGCTACACACTTAGACATACACACAACACGAAAGCTTTTCGAGTAACAACGTGTAAAGTGTTTCCAATATGTACATATTTGTCTTTACTCTGCAATACTGTATTTCCTTATAACGTGGTATTCTTTCGAGAGAAAACTCTCCTGTGCCTTCTCTTTTGAGGCTACACACTTAGACATATACGCAACATGAACGCTTTTCGAGTTACAACGAGATGGTTAGGAATAACAAGATAATTTCGCAGGATGCTGGATTACCTTAAACGTGATTTTCTGAAAATTTTTGACAAAAGAAAATTCTCCTATGGGTTCTCTTTTGAGGTTACACGTTTAGACGTACACGCCACACCAATTCTTTTCGGGGTACAACGTGTTGTTTAGGAGATACTAGCTAATTTTGTAGGATGCGTTATTTCTTCTCCTAAAGTGTTTCCAATACATGTGTGTATGTCTTTACTCTGCAATACTGTATTTCCTTATCATGTGATATTCTTACATATTCTTTCGAGAGAAAACTCTCCTGTGCCTTCTCTTTTGAGGCTACACACTTAGGCATACATGCAACACGAACGCTTTTCGAGTTACAACGAGTTGTTTAGGAATAACAAGATAATTTCGCAGGATGCTGGATTACATTAAACGTGATTTTCTGAAAAATTTTGAGGAAAGAAAATTCTCCTATGGGTTCTCTTTTGAGGTTACAACTTTAGACGTACACGCCACACCAATTCTTTTCGGGTTACAACGTGTTGTTTAGGAGATACTAGCTAATTTTGTAGGATGCGTTATTTCTTCTCCTAAAGTGTTTCCAATACATATGTGTTTGTCTTTACTCTGCAAAACTGTATTTCATTATAGCGTGGTATTCTTACATATTCTTTCGAGAGAAAACTCTCCTGTGACTTCTCTTTTGAGGCTACACACTTAGACATACACGCAACACGAACGCTTTTCGAGTTACAACGAGTTGTTTAGGAATAACAAGATAATTTCTTACGATGCGGGATTTCCTTAAACGTGATTTTCTGAAAAATTTTGACGAAAGAAAATTCTCCTATGTGTTCTCTTTTGAGGCTACACGTTTAGACGTACACGCCACACCAATTCTTTTCGAGTTACAACGTGTTGTTTAGGAGATACAAGCTAATTTTTACGATGCGTTATTTCTTCTCCTAAAGTGTTTCCAATATGTACGTATTTGTCTTTACTCTGCAACACTGTATTTCCTTATAACGTGGTATTCTTACATATTCTTTCGAGAGAAAACTCTCCTGTGCCTTCTCTATTGAGGCTACACACGTAGACATACACGCAATACGAAAGCTTTTCGAGTTACAACGTGTTGTTTAGGAATAACAAGATAATTTCGCATAATGCGGTATTTCCTTAAAACTTGATTTTCTGAAAAATTTTGACGAAAGAAAATTCTCCTATGGGTTCTCTTTTGAGGCTACACGTTTAGTCGTACATGCCACACCAAATCTTTTCGAGTTACAACGTGTTGTTTAGGAGATATAAGCTTATTTTTTATGATGCGTTATTTCTTCTCCTAAAGTGTTTCCAATATGTATGTATTTGTCTTTACTCTGCAAAACTGTATTTCCTTATATCGTGGTATTCTTACAATTCTTTCGAGAGAAAACACTCCTGTGCCTTCTCTTTTGAGGTTACACACTTAGACATACACGCAACACGAACGCTTTTCGAGTTACAATGAGTTGTTTAGGAATAACAAGATAATTTCGTATGATGCGGGATTTCCTTAAACGTGATTTTCTGAAAAAATTTGACGAAAGAAAATTCTCCTATGGGTTCTCTTTTGAGGCTACACGTTTAGACGTACACGCCACACCAATTCTTTTCGAGTTACAACGTGTTGTTTAGGAGATACAAGCTAATTTTGTAGGATGCGTTATTTCTTCTCGTAAAGTGTTTCCAATAAGTATGTATTTATCTTTATTCTGCAACACTGTATTTCCTTATAACGTGGTATTCTTACATATTCTTTGAGAGAAAACTCTCCTGTGCCTTCTCTTTTGAGGCTACACACATCGACATACACACAACAAGAAAGCTTTTCGAGTTACAACGTGTTGTTTAGGAATAACAAGATAATTTCGCATGATGCGGGATTTCTTTAAAACGTGATTTTCTGAAAAATTTTGACAAAAGAAAATTCTCCTATGGGTTCTCTTTTGAGGCTACACGCTTAGACATACATGCCGCACCAATTCATTTCGAGTTACAATGTGTTGTTTAGGAGATACAAGCTAATTTTGTAAGATGCATTATTTCTTCTCCTAAAGTGTTTCCAATACGTATGTATTTGTCTTTACTCTGCAAAACTGTATTTCCTTATAACGTGGTATTCTTACAATTCTTTCGAGAGAAAGCTCTCCTGTGCCTTCTCTTTTGAGGCTACACACTAAGATATACATGCAACACGAACGCTTTTCGAGTTACAACGAGATGTTTAGGAATAACAAGGTAATTTCGCAGGATGCTGGATTACATTAAACGTGATTTTCTGAAAAATTTTGAGGAAAGAAAATTCTCCTATGGGTTCTCTTTTGAGGTTAAACGTTTAGACGTACACGCCACACCAGTTCTTTTCGAGTTACAACGTCTTGTTTAGGAGATACTAGCTAATTTTGTAGGATGCGTTATTTCTTCTCGTAAAGTGTTTCCAATACATACGTATTTGTCTTTACTCTGCAAAACTGTATTTCCTTATCATGTGGTAATCTTACATATTCTTTCGAGAGAAAACTCTCCTGTGCCTTCTCTTTTGAGGCTACACACTTAGACATACACGCAACACGAAAGCTTTTCGAGTTACAACGTGTTGTTTACGAATAACAACATAATTTCGCACTATGCGGGATATCCTTTAAACGTGACTTTCTGAAAAATTTTGACGAAAGAAAATTCTCCTACGGGTGCTCTTTTGAGTCTACACCTTTAGACGTACTCGCCGCAGCAATTCTTTTCGAGTTACAACCTGCTGTTTAGGAGATACAAGCTAATTTTGTACTATGCGTTTTTTCTTCTCTTAAAGTGTTTCCAATATGTACATATTTGTCTTTACTCTGCAAAACTGTATTTCCTTATAATGTGGTATTCTTACATATTCTTTCGAGAGAAAACTCTCCTGAGACTTCTCTTTTGAGGCTACACACTTAGACATACATGTAACACGAAAGCTTTTCGAGTTACAACGTGTTGTTTAGGAATAACAAGATAATTTCGCAGGATGCGAGATTTCCTTAAAACGTGATTTTCTGAAAAATTTTGACGAAAGAAAATTCTCTTATGGGTTCTCTTTTGAGGCTACACGTTTAGACGTACATGCCACACCAATTCTTTTCGAGTTACAACATTTTGTTTAGGAGATACAAGCTAATTTCGTACGATGCGTTATTTCTTCTCGTAAAGTGTTAACAAACGTACGTATTTGCCTTTATTGTGCAACATTGTATTTCCTTATAACGTGGTATTCTTACATATTCTTTGAGAGAAAACTCTCCTGTCCCTTCTCTTTTGAGGCTACACACTTAGGCATACGTGCAACACGATCGCTTTTCGAGTTACAACGAGTTGTTTAGGAATAACAAGATAATTTCTTACGATGCGGGATTTCCTTAAAACGTGATTTTGTGAAAAACTTTGAAGAAAGAAAATTCTCCTATGTGTTCTCTTTTGAGACTACTTGTTTAGACGTACACGCCACACCAATTCTTTTCGAGTTACAACGTGTTGTTTCGGAGATACAAGCTAATTATGTATGATGCGTTATTTTTTCTCCATAAGTGTTTCCAATACGTATGTATTTGTCTTTACTCTGCAAAACTGTATTTCCTTATAACGTGGTATTCTTACAATTCTTTCGAGAGAAAAATCTCCTGTGCCTTATCTTTTGAGGCTACACACTTAGACATACACGCAACATGAACGCTTTTCGAGTTACAACGAGTTGTTTAGGAATAACAAGATAATTTCGCAGGATGCGGGATTTCCTTAAAACGTGATTTTCTGAAAAATTTTGATGAAAGAAAATTCTCCTATGGGTTCCCTTTTGAGGCTACACGTTTAGAAGTACACGCCACACCAATTCATTTCGAGTTACAACGTGTTGTTTACGAGATACAATCTAATTTTTTATGATGCGTTATTTCGTCTCATAAAGTGTTTCCAATACGTACGTATTTGTCTTTACTCTGCAAAACTGTATTTCCTTATAATGTGATATTCTTACATATTCTTTCGAGAGAAAACTCTCCTGAGACTTCTCCTTTGAGGCTACACACTTAGTCATACACGTAACACGAAAGCTTTTCGAGTTACAACGTGTTGTTTAGGAATAACAAGATAATTTCGCACTATGCGGGATTTCCTTAAAACGTGATTTTCTGAAAAATTTTGACGAAAGAAAATTCTCCTATGGTTTCTCTTTTGAGGCTACACGTTTAGACGTACGCGCCACACCAATTCTTTTCGAGTTACAACGTGTTGTTTAGGAGATACTAGCTAATTTTTTATGATGCGTTATTTCGTCTAGTAAAGTGTTTCCAATACATACATATTTGTCTTTATTCTCCAACACTGTATTTCCTTATAACGTGGTATTCTTTCATATTCTTTGAGAGAAAACTCTCCTGTGCCTTCTCTTTTGAGGTTACACACTTAGACATACAGGCAACACGAAAGCTTTTCGAGTTACAACGTGTTGTTTAGGAAAAATAAGATAATTTCGCACGATGCAGGATTTCCTTAAACGTGATTTTCTGAAAAATTTTGACGAAAGAAAATTCTCCTATGGGTTCTCTTTTGAGGCTACACGTTTAGACGTACACGCCACACCAATTCTTTTCGAGTTACAACGTGTTGTTTAGGAGATAAAAGCTAATTTTGTACGATGCATTATTTCTTCTCGTAAAGTGTTTCCAATATGTACATATTTGTCTTTACTCTGCAACACTGTATTTCCTTATTACGTGGTATTCTTACATATTCTTTCGAGAGAAAACTCTCCTGTGCCTTCTCTTTTGAGGCTACACACTTAGATATACACGCAACACGAACGCTTTTCGAGTTACAACGAGATGTTTAGGAATAACAAGATAATTTCGCAGGATGCTGGATTATATTAAATGTGATTTTCTGAAAAATTTTGAGGAAAGAAAATTCTCCTATGGGTTCTCTTTTGAGGTTATACGTTTAGACGTACACGCCACACCAATTCTTTTCGAGTTACAACGTGTTGTTTAGGAGATACTAGCTAATTTTGTAGGATGCGTTATTTCTTCTCGTAAAGTGTTTCCAATACATACGTATTTGTCTTTACTCTGCAAAACTGTATTTCCTTATCATGTGGTATTCTTACATATTCTTTCGAGAGAAAACTCTCCTGTGCCTTCTCTTTTGAGGCTACACACTTAGACATACAGGCAACACGAAAGCTTTTCGAGTTACAACGTGTTGTTTAGGAAATATAATATAATTTCGCACGATGCAGGATTTCCTTAAACGTGATTTTCTGAAAAAATTTGACGAAAGAAAATTCTCCTATCGGTACTCTTTTGAGGTTACACGTTTAGACGTACGCGCCACACCAATTCTTTTCGAGTTACAACGTGTTGTTTAGGAGATACAAGCTAATTTTGTACGATGCGTTATTTCTTCTCGTAAAGTGTTTCCAATATGTACGTATTTGTCTTTACTCTGCAACACTGTATTTCCTTATAACGTGGTATTCTTACATATTCTTTCGAGAGAAAACTGTCCTGTGCCTTCTCTATTGAGGTTACACACTTAGACATACACGCAATAGGAAAGATTTTCGAGTTACAACGAGTTGTTTAGGAATAACAAGATAATTTCGCACAATGCGGGATTTCCTTAAAACGTGATTTTCTGAAAAATTTTGACGAAAGAAAATTCTCCTATGGGTTCTCTTTTGAGACTACACGTTTAGACGTACACACCACACCAATTCTTTTCGAGTTACAATGTGTTGTTTATGAGATACAAGCTAATTGTGTACGATGCATTATTTCTTCTCTTAAAGTGTTTCCAATACGTACGTATTTGTCTTTACTCTAAAAAATGTATTTCCTTATAATGTGGTATTCTTACAATTCTTTCGAGAGAAAACTCTCCTGTGCCTTCTCTTTTGAGGCTACACACTTAGACATACACGCAACACGAACGCTTTTCGAGTTACAACGAGATGTTTAGGAATAACAAGATAATTTCTTGGGATGCGGGATTTCCATAAATGTGATTTTCTGAAAAATTTTGACGAAAGAAAATTCTCCTATGGGTTTTCTTTTGAGGCTACACGTTTAGTCGTACACGCCACACCAATTCTTTTCGAGTTACAACGTGTTGTTTAGGAGATACAAGCTAATTTTGTACGATGCGTTAATTCTTCTCGTAAAGTGTTTCCAATTTGTACATATTTGTCTTTACTCTGCAATACTGTATTTCCTTATAACGTGGTATTCTTACATATTCTTTGAGAGAAAACTCTCCTGTGCCTTCTCTATTGAGGCTACACACTTAAACATACATGCAACACGATAGCTTTTCAAGTTACAACGTGTTGTTTAGGAAAAACAAGAAAATTTCGCACGATGCGGGATTTCCTTAAACGTGATTTTCTGAAAAATTTTGACGAAAGAAAATTCTCCTATGGGATCTCTTTTGAGGCTACATGTTTAGAGGTATACGCCACACCAATTTTTTTTGAGTTACAATGTGTTGTTTAGGAGATACAAGCTAATTTTATACGATGCATTATTTCTTCATTTAAAGTGTTTCCAATAGGTACGTAGTTGTCTTTGCTCTGTAAAAATGTATTTCCTAATAATAATGAATTCTTACATATACTTTCGAGAGAAAACTCTCCTGTGCCTTCCCTATTGAGGCTACACACTTAGACATACACACAACACGAAAGCTTTTCGAGTTACAACGTGTTGTTTAGGAATAACAAGATAATTTCGCATGATGCGGGATTTCCTTAAAACGTGATTTTCTGAAAAATTTTGATGAAAGAAAATTCTCCTATGGGTTCTCTTTTGAGGCTACACGCTTAGACGTACACTCCACACCAATTCTTTTCGAGTTACAACGTGTTGTTTAGGAGATAAAAGCTAATTTTGTAAGATGCGTTATTTCTTCTCCTAAAGTGTTTCCAATACGTATGTATTTGTCTTTACTCTGCAAAACTGTATTTCCCTATAACGTGGTATTCTTACAATTTTTTCGAGAGAAAACTCTCCTGTGCCTTCTCTTTTGAGGCTACACATTTAGACATACACGCAACACGAACGCTTTTCGAGTTACAACGAGTTGTTTAGGAATAACAAGATAATTTCGCAGGATGCTGGATTACCTTAAACGTGATTTTCTGAAAATTTTTGACAAAAGAAAATTCTCCTATGGGTTCTCCTTTGAGGTTACACGTTTAGACGTACACACCACACCACTTCTTTTCAGGTTACAACGTGTTATTTAGGAGATACTAGCTAATTTTGTAGGATGCGTTATTTCTTCTCCTAAAGTGTTTCCAATACATATGTGTTTGTCTTTACTGTGCAAAACTGTATTTCCTTATCATGTGATATTCTTACATATTCTTTCAAGAGAAAACTCTCCTGTGCCTTCTCTTTTGAGGCTACACACTTAGACATACACGCAACACGAACGCTTTTCGAGTTACAACGAGTTGTTTAGGAATAACAAGATAATTTCGCAGGATGCGGGATTTCCTTAAATGTGATTTTCTGAAAAATTTTGACGAAAGAAAATTCTCCTATGGGTTCTCTTTTGAGGCTACACGTTTAGACGTACACGCCACACCAATTCTTTTCGAGGTACAACGTGTTGTTTAGGAGATACAAGCTAATTTTGTACGGTGCGTTATTTCTACTCGTAAAGTGTTTCCACTATATATGTATTTGTCTTTACTCTGCAAAACTGTATTTCCTTATCATGTGGTATTCTTACATATTCCTTCGAGAGAAAACTCTCCTGTGCTTTCTCTTTTGAGGCTACACACTTAGACATACACGCAACACGAAAGCTTTTTGAGTTACAACTTGTTGTTTAGGAATAACAAGATAATTTCGCACGATGCGGGATTTCCTTAAAACGTGATTTTCTGAAAAATTTTGACGAAAGAAAATTCTCCTATGGGTTCTCTTTTGAGGCTACACATTTAGACGTACACGCCACACCAATTCCTTTCGAGTTACAACGTGTTGTTTAGGAGATACAAGCTAATTTTGCACGATGCGCTATTTCTTCTTGTAAAGTGTTTCCAATACATACATTTTTGTCTTTATTCTGCAAAAGTGTATTTCATTATAGCGTGGTATTCTTACATATTCTTTCGAGAGAAAACTCTCCTGTGACTTCTCTTTTGAGGCTACACACTTAGACATACACGCAACACGAACGCTTTTCGAGTTACAACGAGTTGTTTAGGAATAACAAGATAATTTCTTACGATGCGGGATTTCCTTAAACGTGATTTTCTGAAAAATTTTGACGAAAGAAAATTCTCCTATGTGTTCTCTTTTGAGGCTACACGTTTAGACGTACACGCCACACCAATTCTTTTCAAGTTACAACGTGTTGATTAGGAGATACAAGCTAATTTTGTACGATGCTTTATTTCTTCTCCTAAAGTGTTTCCAATATGTACGTATTTGTCTTTACTCTGCAACACTGTATTTCCTTATAACGTGGTATTCTTACATATTCTTTCTAGAGAAAACTCTCCTGTGCCTTCTCTATTGAGGCTACACACGTAGACATACACGAAACACGAAAGCTTTTCGAGTTACAACGTGTTGTTTAGGAATAACAAGATAATTTCGCATAATGCGGTATTTCCTTAAAACTTGATTTTCTGAAAAATTTTGACGAAAGAAAATTCTCCTATGGGTTCTCTTTTGAGGCTACACGTTTATTCGTACATGCCACACCAAATCTTTTCGAGTTACAACGTGTTGTTTAGGAGATACAAGCTAATTTTTTATGATGCGTTATTTCTTCTCCTAAAGTGTTTCCAATACGTATGTATTTGTCTTTACTCTGCAAAAATGTATTTCCTTATATCGTGGTATTCTTACAATTCTTTTGAGAGAAAACACTCCTGTGCCTTCTCTTTTGAGGTTACACACTTAGACATACACGCAGCACGAACGCTTTTCGAGTTACAATGAGTTGTTTAGGAATAACAAGATAATTTCGTACGATGCAGGATTTCCTTAAACGTAATTTTCTGAAAAAATTTGACGAAAGAAAATTCTCCTATGGGTTCTCTTTTGAGGCTACACGTTTAGACGTACACGCCACACCAATTCTTTTCGAGGCTACACGTTTAGACGTACACGCCACACCAATTCTTTTCGAGTTACAACGTGTTGTTTAGGAGATACAAGCTAATTTTGTAGGATGCGTTATTTCTTCTCGTAAAGTGTTTCCAATAAGTATGTATTTATCTTTATTCTGCAACACTGTATTTCCTTATAATGTGGTATTCTTACGTATTCTTTGAGAGAAAACTCTCCTGTGCCTTCTCTTTTGAGGCTACACACTTCGACATACACACAACACGAAAGCTTTTCGAGTTACAACGTGTTGTTTAGGAATAACAAGATAATTTCGCATGATGTGGGATTTCTTTAAAACGTGAATTTCTGAAAAATTTTGAGGAAAGAAAATTCTCCTATGGGTTCTCTTTTGAGGCTACATGCTTAGACGTACATGCCGCACCAATTCATTTCGAGTTACAATGTGTTGTTTAGGAGAAACAAGCTAATTTTGTAAGATGCATTATTTCTTCTCCTAAAGTGTTTCCAATAACTTCGTATTTGTCTTTACTCTGCAAAACTGTATTTCCTTATAACGTGGTATTCTTACAATTCTTTCGAGAGAAAACTCTCCTGTGCCTTCTCTTTTGAGGCTACACACTTAGACATACACGCAACACGAACTCTTTTCGTGTTACAACGAGATGTTTAGGAATAACAAGATAATTTCGCAGGATGCTGGATTACATTAAACGTGATTTTCTGAAAAATTTTGAGGAAAGAAAATTCTCCTATGGGTTCTCTTTTGAAGTTACACATTTAGACGTACATGCCACACCAATTCTTTTCGAGTTACAACGTGTTGTTTAGGAGATACTAGCTAATTTTGTAGGATGCGTTATTTCTTCTCATAAAGTGTTTCCAATACATACGTATTTGTCTTTACTCTGCAAAACTGTATTTCCTTATCATGTGGTATTCTTACATATTCTTTCGAGAGAAAACTCTACTGTGCCTTCTCTTTTGAGGCTACACACTTAGACATACACGCAACACGAAAGCTTTTCGAGTTACAACGTGTTGTTTACGAATAACAACATAATTTTGCACTATGCGGGATTTCCTTTAAACGTGATTTTCTGAAAAATTTTGACGAAAGAAAATTCTCCTACGGATTCTCTTTTGAGGCTACACCTTTAGATGTACACCCCGCACCAATTCTTTTCGAGTTACAACGTGTTGTTTGGGAGATACAAGCTAATTTTGTATGATGCGTTATTTCTTCTCCTAAAGTGTTTTAAATAAGTATGTATTTATCTTTATTCTGCAACACTGTATTTCCTTATAACGTGGTATTCTTACATATTCTTTGAGAGAAAACTCCCCTGTGCCTTCTCTTTTGAGGCTACACACTTAGACATACACACAACACGAAAGCTTTTCGAGTTACAACGTGTTGTTTAGGAAAAACAACATAATTTCGCTTGATGCGGAATTTCCTTAAACGTCATTTTCTGAAAACTTTGATGAAAGAAAATTCTCCTATGGGTTCTCTTTTGAGGCTACACGTTTAGACGTACAAGCCACACCAATTTTTTTCGAGTTACAACGTGTTGTTTAGGAGATACAAGCTAATTTTGTACAATGCGTTATTTCTTCACGTAAAGTGTTACCAATACGTACCTATTTGTCTTTACTCTGCAAAAATGTATTTCCTTATAATATGGTATTCTTACACTTTCTTTCGAGAGAAAACTCTCCTGTGCCTTCTCTATTGAGGCTACACACTTAGACATACACGCAACACGAAAGCTTTTCGAGTTACAACGAGTTGTTTAGGAATAACAAGATAATTTCGCATGATGCGGGATTTCCTTAAAACGTGATTTTCTGAAAAATTTTGACGAAAGAAAATTTTCCTATGGGTTCTCTTTTGAGGATACATGTTTAGACGTACACGCCACACCAATTCTTTTCGAGTTACAACATGTAGTTTAGGAGATACAAGCTAATTTTGTATGATGCATTATTTCTTCTACTAAAGTGTTTTCAAAACGTATGTATTTGTCTTTACTCTGCAAAACTGTATTTCCTTATAACCTGGTATTCTTACAAATCTTTCGAGAGGAAACTCTCCTGTGCCTTCTCTTTTGAGGCTAAACACTTAGACATACACGCAACACGAACGCTTTTCGAGTTACAACGAGTTGTTTAGGAATAACAAGATAATTTCGCACGATGCGGGATTTCCTTAAAACGTGATTTTCTGAAAAATTTTGAAGAAAGAAAATTCTCCTATGGGTTCTCTTTTGAGGCTACACATTTAGACGTACACGCCACACCAATTCTTTTCGAGTTACAACGTGTGGTTTAGGAGATACAAGCTAATTGTGTATGGTGCGTTATTTCTTCTCTTAAAGTGTTTCCAATACATACATATTTGTCTTTACTCTGCAAAACTGTATTTCCTTATAATGTGGTATTCTTACATATTCTTTCAAGAGAAAACTGTCCTGAGAATTCTCTTTTGAGGCTACACACTTAGTCATACATGTAACACGAAAGCTTTTAGAGTTACAACGTGTTGTTTAAGAATAACAAGATAATTTCGCATGATGGGGGATTTCCTTAAAACGTGATTTTCTGAAAAACTTTGACGAAAGAAAATTCTCCTATGGGTTCTCTTTTGAGGCTACACGTTTAGACGTACATGCCACACCAATTCTTTTCGAGTTACAACGTGTTGTTTAGGAGATACAAGTTAATTTTGTAGGATGCGTTATTTCTTCTCGTAAAGGGTTTCCAATACATACGTATTGTCTTTACTCTGCAAAACTGTATTTCCTTATCATGTGGTATTCTTACATATACTTTCGAGAGAAAACTCTCCTGTGCCTTCTCTTTTGAGGCTACACACTTAGACATACACGCAACACGAAAGCTTTGCGAGTTATAACGTGTTGTTTAGGAATAACAAGATAATTTCTCACGTTGCGGGATTTCCTTATAACGTGATTTTCTGAAAAATTTTGAGGAAAGAAAATTCTCCTATGGGTTCTCCTTTGAGGCTACACGTTTAGACGTACATGCCAAACCAATTCTTTTCACGTTACAAGTTGTTGTTTAGGAGATAAAGCTAATTTTGTTAGATGCGTTATTTCTTCTTGTAAAGTGTTTCCAATACATACATATTTGTCTTTATTCTGCAAAACTGTATTTCCTTATAACGTGGTATTCTTACATATTCTTTCGAGAGAAATCTATCCTGTGCCTTCTTTTTTGAGGCTACACACTTAGACATACACGCAACTCCAACGCTTTTCAAGTTACAACGAGTTGTTTAGGAATAACAAGATAATTTCATATGATGCGGGATTTCCTTAAAACGTGATTATCTGAAAAATTTTGACGAAAGAAAATTCTCCTATGTGTTCTCTTTTGAGGTTACACGTTTAGACGTACACGCCACACCACTTCTTTTCGAGTTACAACGTGTTGTTTAGGAGATACAAGCTAATTTTGTACGATGCATTATTTCTTCTCGTAAAGTGTTTCCAATACGTACATATTTGACTTTACTCTGCAAAAATGTATTTCCTTATAAATGGTATTCTTACATATTCTTTCGAGAGAAAACTCTCCTGTGCATTCTCTATTGAGGCTACACACTTAGACATACGCGCAACACGAAAGCTTTTCGAGTTACAACGTGTTGTTTAGGAATAGCAAGATAATTTCGCATGATGCAGGATTTCCTTAAACGTGATTTTCTGAAAAATTTTGACGAAAGAAAATTCTCCTATGGGTTCTCTTTTGAGGCTACACATTTAGATGTACACGCCACACCAATTCTTTTCGAGTTACAACGTGTTGTTTAGGAGATACAAGCTAATTTTGTACGATGCGTTATTTCTTCTCATAAAGTGTTTCCAATACGTACGTATTTGTCTTTACTCTGTAAAACTGTATTTCCATATAACGTGTTATTCTTATAAATCTTTCAAGAGAAAACTCTCCTGTGCCTTTTCTTTTGAGCCTGCACACTTAGACATACACGCAACACGAACACTTTTCGAGTTACAACGAGTTGTTTAGGAATAACTAGATAATTTCGTATGATGCGGGAATTCCTTAAAACGTGATTTTCTGAAAAATTTTGACGAAAGAAAATTCTCCTATGGGTTCTCTTTTGAGGCTACACGTTTAGACGTACATGCCACACCAATTCTTTTCGAGTTACAACCTGCTGTTTAGGAGATACAAGCTAATTTTGTACGATGCGTTTTTTCTTCTCTTAAAGTGTTTCCAATATGTACATATTTGTCTTTACTCTGCAAAACTGTATTTCCTTATAATGTGGTATTCTTACATATTCTTTCGAGAGAAAACTCTCCTGAGACTTCTCTTTTGAGGCTACACACTTAGACATACACGTAACACGAAAGCTTTTCAAGTTACAACGTGTTGTTTAGGAATAACAAGATAATTTCGCAGGATGCGGGATTTCCTTAAAACGTGATTTTCTGAAAAATTTTGACGAAAGAAAATTCTCTTATGGTTTCTCTTTTGAGGCTACACGTTTAGACGTACACGCCACACCAATTCTTTTCTAGTTACAACATGTTGTTTAGGAGATACAAGCTAATTTCGTACGATGGGTTATTTCTTCTCGTAAAGTGTTAACAAACGTATGTATTTGCCTTTACTCTGCAACATTGTATTTCCTTATAACGTGGTATTCTTACATATTCTTTGAGAGAAAACTCTCCTGTCCCTTCTCTTTTGAGGCTACACACTTAGACATACACGCAACACGATCGCTTTTCGAGTTACAACGAGTTGTTTAGGAATAACAAGATAATTTCTTACGATGCGGGATTTCCTTAAAACGTGATTTTCTGAAAAACTTTGAAGAAAGAAAATTCTCCTATGTGTTCTCTTTTGAGACTACACGTTTAGACATACACGCCACACCAATTCTTTTCGAGTTACAACGTGTTGTTTCGGAGATACAAGCTAATTATGTATGATGCGTTATTTTTTCTCCTAAAGTGTTTCCAATACGTATGTATTTGTCTTTACTCTGCAAAACTGTATTTCCTTATAACGTGGTATTCTTACAATTCTTTCGAGAGAAAAATCTCCTGTGCCTTCTCTTTTGAGGCTACACACTTAGACATACACTCAACATGAACGCTTTTCGAGTTACAACGAGTTGTTTAGGAATAACAAGATAATTTTGCAGGATGCGGGATTTCCTTAAACGTGATTTTCTGAAAAATTTTGATGAAAGAAAATTCTCCTATGGGTTCCCTTTTGAGGCTACACGTTTAGACGTACACGCCACACCAATTCTTTTCGAGTTACAACGTGTTGTTTACGAGATACAATCTAATTTTTTATGATGCGTTATTTCGTCTCTTAAAGTGTTTCCAATACGTACGTATTTGTCTTTACTCTGCAAAACTGTATTTCCTTATAATGTGATATTCTTACATATTCTTTCGAGAGAAAACTCTCCTGAGACCTCTCCTTTGAGGCTACACACTTAGTCATACACGTAACACGAAAGCTTTTCGAGTTTCAACGTGTTGTTTAGGAATAACAAGATAATTTCGCACTATGCGGGATTTCCTTAAAATGTGATTTTCTGAAAAATTTTGTCGAAAAAAAATTCTCCTATGGGTTCTCTTTTGAGGCTACACGGTAAGCGTACACGCCACACCAATTCATTTCGAGTTACAACGTGTTGTTTAGGAGATACACGCTAATTTTGTATGATGCGTTATTTCGTCTAGTAAAGTGTTTCCAATACATACGTATTTGTCTTTATTCTGCAACACTGTATTTCCTCATAACGTGGTATTCTTACATATTCTTTGAGAGAAAACTCTCCTGTGCCTTCTCTTTTGAGGCTACACACTTAGACATACAGGCAACACGAAAGCTTTTCGAGTTACAACGTGTTGTTTAGGAAAAATAAGATAATTTCGCACGATGCAGGATTTCCTTAAACGTGATTTTCTGAAAAATTTTGATGAAAGAAAATTCTCCTATGGGTTCTCTTTTGAGGCTACACGTTTAGACGTACACGCCACACCAATTCTTTTCGAGTTACAACGTGTTGTTTAGGAGATACAAGCTAATTTTGTACGATGCGTTATTTCTTCTCGTAAAGTGTTTCCAATATGTACGTATTTGTCTTTACTCTGCAACACTGTATTTCCTTATAACGTGGTATTCTTACATATTCTTTCGATAGAAAACTGTCCTGTGCCTTCTCTATTGAGGCTACACACTTAGACATACATGCAACAGGAAAGGTTTTCGAGTTACAACTTGTTGTTTAGGAATAACAAGATAATTTCGCACAATGAGGGATTTCCTTAAAACGTGATTTTCTGAAAAATTTTGACGAAAGAAAATTCTCCTATGGGTTCTCTTTTGAGACTACACGATTAGACGTACACACCCCACCAATTCTTTTCGAGTTACAATGTGTTGTTAACGAGATAAAAGCTAATTGTGTACGATGCATTATTTCTTCTCTTAAAGTGTTTCCAATACATACGTATTTGTCTTTACTCTGAAAAATGTATTTCCTTATAACGTGGTATTCTTACAATTCTTTCGAGAGAAAACTCTCCTGTGCCTTCTCTTTTGAGGCTACACACTTAGACATACACGCAACACGAACGCTTTTCGAGTTACAACGAGATGTTTAGGAATAACAAGATAATTTCTTGGGATGCGGGATTTCCTTAAATGTGATTTTCTGAAAAATTTTGACGAAAGAAAATTCTCCTATGGGTTCTCTTTTGAGGCTACACGTTTAGACGTACACGCCACACCAATTCTTTTCGAGTTACAACGTGTTGTTTAGGAGATACAAGCTAATTTTGTATGATGCGTTATTTCTTCTCCTAAAGTGTTTCCAATACGTTTGTATTTGTCTTTACTCTGTAAAACTGTATTTCCTTATCGTGTGGTATTCTTACATATACTTTTGAGAGAAAACTCTCCTGTGCCTTCTCTTTTGAGGCTACACACTTAGACATACACGCAACACGAACGCTTTTCGAGTTACAACGAGTTGTTTAGGAATAACAAGATAATTTCTCACGATGCGGATTTCCTTAAAACGTGATTTTCTGAAAAATTTTGACGAAAGAAAATTCTCCTATGGGTTCTCTTTTGAGGCTACACGTTTAGACGTACACGCCACACCAATTCTTTTCGAGTTACAACGTGTTGTTTAGGAGATACAATGTAATATTGTACGATGCGTTATTTCTCCTTGTAAAGTGTTTAAAATACATTCATATTTGTCTTTATTCTGCAAAACTGTATTTCCTTATAACGTGGTATTCTTACATATTCTTTGAGATAAAACTCTCCTGTGCCTTCGCTTTTGAGGCTACACACTTAGACATACACGCAACACGAAAGCTTTTCGAGTTACAACGTGTTGTTTAGGAAAAACAAGATAATTTCGCACGATGCGGGATTTCCTTAAACCTGATTTTCTGAAAAATTTTGACGAAAGAAAATTCTCTATGGGTTCTCTTTTGAGGCTACACGTTTAGACGTACACGCCACACCAATTCTTTTCGAGTTACAACGTGTTGTTTAGGAGATACAAGCTAATTTTTTACGATGCGTTATTTCTTCTCGTAAAGTGTTTCCAATACGTACGTATTTGTCTTTACTCTGCAAAAATGTATTTCCTTATAATAAGGTATTCTTACATATTCTTTCGAGAGAAAACTCTCCTGTGCCTTCTCTATTGAGGCTACACACTTAGACATACACGCAACATGAAAGCTTTCCGAGTTACAATGTGTTGTTTAGGAATAACAAGATAATTTCGCATGATGCAGTGTTTCCTTAATACGTGATTTCTGAAAAATTTTGACGAAAGAAAATTCTCCTATGGGTTCTCTTTTGAGGTTACACGTTTAGACGTACATGCCATACCAATTCTTTTCGAGTTACAACGTGTTGTTTACGAGATACAAGCTCATTTTGTAGGATGCGTTATTTCTTCTCTTAAAGTGTTTCTAATACAGACATATTTGTCTTTACTCTGCAAAACTGTATATCCTTATCATGTGGTATTCTTAAATATTCTTTGGAGAGAAAACTCTCCTGTGCCTTCTCTTTGGAGGCTACACACTTAGACATACACGCAACACGAAAGCTTTTCGAGTTACAACGTGTTGTTTAGGAATAACAAGATAATTTCGAATGATAAGGGATTTCCTTAAAACGTGATTTTCTGAAAAATTTTGACGAAAGAAAATTCTCCTATGTGTTCTCTTTTGAGACTACACGTTTAGACGTACACGCCACACCAATTCTTTTCGAGTTACAACGTGTTGTTTAGGAGATACAAGCTAATTTTGTACGATGCGTTATTTCTTCTCCTAAAGTGTTTCCAATACGTTTGTATTTGTCTTTACTCTGTAAAACTGTATTTTCTTATAACTTGGTATTCTTACATATTCTTTCGAGAGAAAACTCTCCTGTGCCTTCTCTTTTGAGGCTACACACTTAGACATACACGCAACATGAACGCTTTTCGAGTTACAACGAGTTGTTTAGGAATAACAAGATAATTTCTCAGGATGCGGGATTTCTTTAAACGTGATTTTCTGAAAAATTTTGACGAAAGAATATTCTCCTATGGGTTCTCTTTTAAGGCTACACGTTTAGATGTACATGCCGCACCAATTCTTTTCGAGTTACAACATGTTGTTTAGGAGATACAAGCTAATTTTGTAGGATGCGTTATTTCTTCTCGTAAAGTGTTTCCAATATGTATGTATTTGTCTTTACTCTGCAAAACTGCATTTTCTTATAACGTGGTATTCTTACAATTCTTTCGAGAGAAAACTCTCCTGTGCCTTCTCTTTTGAGGCTACACACTTAGACATACACGCAACACGAACTCTTTTCGAGTTACAACGAGTTGTTTAGGAATAACAAGATAATTTCGCATGATGCGGGATTTCCTTAAACGTGATATTCTGAAAAAGTTTGACAAAAGAAAATTCTCCTATGGGTTCTCTTTTGAGGCTACACGTTTAGACGTACACGCCACACCAATTCTTTTCGAGTTACAACGTGTTGTTTAGGAGATACAAGCTAATTTTTTACGATGCTTTATTTCTTCTAAAGTGTTTCCAATATGTACGTATTTGTCTTTATTCTGCAACACTCTATTTCCTTATAACGTGGTACTCTTACATATTCTTTGAGAGAAAACTCTCCTCTGCCTTCTCTTTTGAGGCTACACACTTAGACATACACGCAACACGAACGCTTTTCGAGTTACAACGAGTTGTTTAGGAATAACAAGATAATTTCGTACGATGCGGGATTTCCTTAAAACGTGATTTTCTGAAAAATTTTGACGAAAGAAAATTCTCCTATGGGTTCTCTTTTGAGGCTACACATTTAGACGTACACGCCACACCAATTCTTTTCGAGTTACAACGTGTTGTTTAGGAGATACAAGCTAATTTTGTACGATGCGTTATTTCTTTTCATAAAGTGTTTCCAATACGTACGTATTTGTCTTTCCTCTGCAAAAATGTATTTCTTTATAATGTGGTATTCTTACATATTCTTTCGAGAGAAAACTCTCCTGTGCCTTCTCTATTGAGGCTACACACTTAGACATACTCGTAACACAAACGCTTTTCGAGTTACAACGAGTTGTTTAGGAATAACATGATAATTTCACATGATGCTGGATTTCCTTAAAACGTGATTTTCTGAAAAATTTTGACGAAAGAAAATTCTCCTATCGGTTTTCTTTTGAGGCTACACGTTTAGACGTACATGCCACACCAATTGTTTTCGAGTTACAACGTGTTGTTTAGGAGATAAAGGCTAATTTTGTACGATGCGTTATTTCTTCTCATAAAGTGTTTCCAATACGTACATATTTGTCTTTATTCTGCAACACTGTATTTCTTTATAACGTGGTATTCTTACATATTCATTGAGACAAAACTCTCCTGTGACTTCTCTTTTGAGGCTACACACTTAGAGATACACGCAACACGAAAGCTTTTCGAGTTACAACGTGTTGTTTAGGAAAAACAAGATAAGTTGGCATGATGCGGGATTTCCTTAAACCTGATTTTCTGAAAAATTTTGACGAAAGAAAATTCTCCTATAGGTTCTCTTTTGAGGCTACACGATTAGACGTACACGCCACACCAATTCTTTTCGAGTTACAACCCGTTGTTTAGGAGATACAAGCTAATGTTGTATGATGTGTTATTTCTTCTCATAAAGTGTTTCCAATACGTGCGTATTTGTCTTTACTCTGCAAAAATGTATTTCCTTATAATATGGTATTCTTACATATTCTTTCGAGAGAAAACTCTCCTGTGCCTTCTCTATTGAGGCTACACACTTAGACATACACGCAACACGAAAGCTTTCCGAGTTACAACGTGTTGTTTAGGAATAACAAGATAATTTCGCATGATGCAGGATTTCCTTAAAACGTGATTTCTGAAAAATTTTGACGAAAGAAAATTCTCCTATGGGTTCTCTTTTGAGGTTACACATTTAGACGTACACGCCACACCAATTCTTTTCGAGTTACAACGTGTTGTTTAGGAGATACAAGCTCATTTTGTAGGATGCGTTATTTCTTCTCTTAAAGTGTTTCCAATACATACATATTTGTCTTTACTCTGCAAAACTGTATATCCTTATCATGTGGTATTCTTACATATTCTTTCGAGAGAAAACTCTCCTGTGCCTTCTCTTTGGAGGCTACACACTTAGACATACACGCAACACGAAAGCTTTTCGAGTTACAACCTGTTGTTTAGGAATAACAAGATAATTTCGAACGATACGGGATTTCCTTAAAACGTGATTTTCTGAAAAATTTTGATGAAAGAAAATTCTCCTATGGGTTCTCTTTTGAGGCTACACGTTTAGACGTACACGCCGCACCAATTCTTTTCGAGTTACATCGTGTTGTTTAGGAGATACAAGCTAATTTTGTACGATGCGTTATTTCTCCTATTAAATATTTCCAATACATTCATATTTGTCTTTATTCTGCAACACTGTATTTCCTTATAACGTGGTATTCTTACATATTCTTTGAGAGAAAACTCTCCTGTGCCTTCTCTATTGAGGCTACACACTTAGACATACTCATAACACGAACGCTTTTCGAGTTACAACGTGTTGTTTAGGAAAAACAAGATAATTTCGCACGATGCGGGATTTCCTTAAACCTGATTTTCTGAAAAAAATTGATGAAAGAAAATTCTCCTATAGGTTCTCTCTTGAGGCTACACGTTTAGACGTACACGCCACACCAATACTTTTCGAGTTACAATGTGTTGTTCAGGAGATACAAGCTAATTTTGTACGATGGGTTATTTCTTCTCGTAAAGTGTTTCTAATATGTACGTATTTGTCTTTATTCTGCAACACTGTATTTCTTTATAACGTGGTATTCTTTCATATTCTTTGAGAGAAAACTCTCCTGTGCCTTCTCTATTGAGGCTACACACTTAGACATACACGCAACACGAAAGCTTTTCGAGTTACTACGTGTTGTTTAGGAATAACAAGATAATTTCGCACGATGCAGGATTTCCTTAAACGTGATTTTCTGAAAAATTTTGACGAAAGAAAATTCTCCTATGCGTTCTCTTTTGAGAATACACGTTTAGACGTACACGCCACACCAATTCTTTTCGAGTTACAACGTGTTGTTTAGGAGATATAAACTAATTTTGTACGATGTGTTATTTCTTCTCCTAAAGTGTTTCCAATACGTTTGTATTTGTCTTTACTCTGTAAAACTGTATTTCCTTATAACGTGGTATTCTTACATATTCTTTCGATAGAAAACTCTCCTGTGCCTTCTCTTTTGAGGCTACACACTTAGACATACACGCAACACGAACGCTTTTCGAGTTACAACGAGTTGTTTAGGAATAACAAGATGATTTCTCAGGATGCGGGATTTCCTTAAATGTGATTTTCTGAAAAATTTTGACGTAAGAATATTCTCCTATGGGTTCTCTTTTAAGGCTACACGTTTAGACGTACACGCCACACCAATTCTTTTCGAGTTACAACGTGTTGTTTAGGAGATACAAGCTAATTTTGTAGGATGCGTTATTTCTTCTAGTAAAGTGTTTCCAATATGTATGTATTTGTCTTTAAGCTGCAAAACTGCATTTCCTTATAACGTGGTATTCTTACAATTCTTTCGAGAGAAAACTCTCCTGTGCGTTCTCTTTTGAGGCTATACACTTAGACATACACGCAACACGAACGGTTTTCGAGTTACAACAAATTGTTTAGGAATAACAAGATAATAACGCACGATGCGGGATTTCCTTAAAACATGATTTTCTGAAAAAGGTGGACAAAAGAAAATTCTAATATGGGTTCTCTTTTGAGGCTACTTGTTTACACGTACACGCCACACCAATTCTTTTCGAGTTACAACATGTTGTTTAGGAGATACCAGCTAATTTTTTATGATGCTTTATTTCTTCTCCTAAAGTGTTTCCAATATGTACGTATTTGTCTTTATTCTGCAACACTGTATTTCCTTATAACGTGGTCCTCTTACATATTCTTTGAGAGAAAACTCTCCTGTGCCTTCTCTTTTGAGGCTACACACCTAGACATACACGCAACAAGAAAGCTTTTTGTGTTACAACGTGTTGTTTAGGAAAAACAAGATAATTTCGCACGATGCGGGATTTCCTTAAAGGTGATTTTCTGAAAAATTTTGATGAAAGAAAATTCTCCTATCGGTTCTCTTTTAAGGCTACACATTTAGACGTACATGCCACACCAATTCTTTTTGAGTTACAACGTGTTGTTTAGGAGATACAAGCTAATTTTGAACAATGCGTTATTTCTTCTCATTAAGTGTTTCCAATACGTACATATTTGTCTTTACTCTGCAAAAATGTATTTCCTTATAATATGGTATTCTTAAATATTCTTTCAAGAGAAAACTCTCCTGTGCCTTCTCTATTGAGGCTACACACTTAGACATACACGCAACACGAAAGCTTTTCGAGTTACAACGTGTTGTTTAGGAATAACAAGATAATTTCGCATGATGCGGGATTTCCTTAAAATGTGATTTTCTGAAAAATTTTGACGAAAGAAAATTCTCCTATGGGTTCTCTTTTGAGGCTACACGTTTAGACGTACACGCCACACCAATTCTTTTCGAGTTACAATGTGTTGTTTAGGAGATACAAGCTAATTTTTTACGATGCTTTATTTCTTCTCCTAAAGTGTTTCCAATACGTACGTATTTGTCTTTACTCTGCAAAACTGTATTTCCTTATAACGTGGTATTCTTACAATTCTTTCGAGAGAAAACTCTCCTGTCCCTTCTCTTTTGAGGCTACACACTTAGACATACAAGCAACACGAACGCTTTTCGAGTTACAACGAGTTGTTTAGTAATAACAAGATAATTTCTTGGGATGCGGGATTTCCTTACATGTGATTTTCTGAAAAATTTAGAGGAAAGAAAATTCTCCTATGGGTTCTCTTTTGAGGCTACACGTTTAGACGTACACGCCACACCAATTGTTTTCAAGGTACAACGTGTTGTTTAGGAGATACAAGCTAATTTTGTAGGATGTGTTATTTCTTCTCGTAAAGTGTTTCCAATTGGTATGTATTTGTCTTTACTCTGTAAAACTGTATTTCCTTATACTGTCGTATTCTTACATATTGTTTCGAGAGAAAATTCTCCTGTGCCTTCTCTTTTGAGGCTACACACTTAGACATACATGCAACACGAAAGCTTTTCGAATTACAATGTGTTGTTTAGGAAAAACAAGATAATTTCGCAGGATGCGGGATTTCCTTAAACGTGATTTTCTGAAAAGATTTTACGAAGGAAAATTCTCCTATGGATTCTCTTTTGAGGCTACACGTTTAGACGTACACGCCACACCAATTCTTTTCGAGTTACAACGTGTTGTTTAGGAGATACAAGCTAATTTTTTACGATGTGTTATTTCTTCTCCTAAAGTGTTTCCAATAGGTACATATTTGTCTTTACTCTGCAAAAATGTATTTCCTTATAATGTGGTATTTTTAAATATTCTTTCGAGAGAAAACTCTCCTGTGCCTTCTCTATTGAGGCTACACACTTAGAAATACACGCAACACGAAAACTTTTCGAATTACAATGTGTTGTTTAGGAAAAAGAAGATAATTTCGCTGGATGCGGGATTTCTTTAAACGTGATTTCTGAAAAATTTTGACGAAAGAAAATTCTCCTATGGATTCTCTTTTGAGGCTACACGTTTAGACGTACATGCCACACCAATTCTTTTCGAGTTACAATGTGTTGTTTAGGAGATACAAGCTAATTTGATACGATGCGTTATTTCTTCTCCTAAAGTGTTTCCAATATGTATGTATTTGTCTTTACTCTGCAAAAATGTATTTCCTTATACTGTGGTATTCTTACGTTATCTTTCGAGAGAAAACTCTCCTGTGCCTTCTCTTTTGAGGCTACACACTTAGACATACATGCAACACGAAAACTTTTAGAGTTACAATGTGTTATTTAGGAATAACAAGATAATTTCGCAAGTTGCGGGATTTCCTTAAAACGTGAATTTCTGAAAAATTTTGAGGAAAGAAAATTCTCCTATGGGTTCTCTTTTGAGGCTACACGTTTAGACGTACATGCCACACCAATTCTTTTCGAGTTACAACGTGTTGTTTCGGAGATACAAACTAATTTGGTACGATGCGTTATTTCTTCTCCTAAAGTGTTTCCAATACCTATGTATTTGTCTTTACTCTGCAAAACTGTATTTCCTTATAACGTGGTATTCTTACAATTCTTTCGAGAGAAAACTCTCCTGTGCCTTCTCTTTTGAGGCTACACACTTAGACATACTCGCAACACGAACGCTTTTCGAGTTAAAACGAGTTGTTTAGGAATAACAAGATAATATCGCACGATGCAGGATTTCCTTAAAACGTCATTTTCTGAAAAATTTTGAGGAAAGAAAACTCTCCTATCGGTTCTCTTTTGAGGCTACATGTTTAGACGTACACGCCACACCAATTCTTTTCGAGTTACAATGTGTTGTTTAGGAGATACAAGCTAATTTGGTACGATGCCTTATTTCTTCTCTTAAAGTGTTTCCAATACGTATATATATGTCTTTACTCTGCAAAACTGTATTTCCTTATAACGTGGTATTCTTACATATTCTTTGAGAGAAAACTCTCCTGGGTCTTCTCTTTTGAGGCTACACATTTAGACATACAGGCAACACGAAAGCTTTTCGAGTTACAACGTGTTGTTTAGGAATAACAAGATAATTTCGCATGATGCGGGATTTCTTTAAAACGTGATTTTCTGAAAAATTTTGACGAAAGAAAATTCTCCTATGGGTTCTCTTTTGAGGCTACACGTTTAGACGTACATGCCACACCAATTCTTTTCGAGTTACAATGTGTTGTTTAGGAGATACAAGCTAATTTTTTATGATGCTTTATTTCTTCTCCTAAAGTGTTTCCAATACGTACGTATTTGTCTTTACTCTGCAAAACTGTATTTCCTTATAACGTGGTATTCTTACAATTCTTTATAGAGAAAACTCTCCTGTGCCTTCTCTTTTGAGGCTACACACTTAGACATACACGCAACATGAACGCTTTTCGAGTTACAACGAGTTGTTTAGGAATAACAAGATAATTTCTTGGGATGCGGGATTTCCTTAAACGTGATTTTCTGAAAAATTTAGAGGAAAGAAAATTCTCCTATGGGTTCTCTTTTAAGGCTACACGTTTAGACGTACACGCCACACCAATTGTTTTCAAGGTACAACGTGTTGTTTAGGAGATACAAGCTAATTTTGTAGGATGTGTTATTTCTTCTCGTAAAGTGTTTCCAATTCATATATATTTGTCTTTACTCTGCAAAACTGTATTTCCTTATAATGTCGTATTCTTACATATTGTTTCGAGAGAAAATTCTCCTGTGCCTTCTCTTTTGAGGCTACACACTTAGACATACATGCAACACGAAAGCTTTTCGAATTACAATGTGTTGTTTAGGAAAAACAAGATAATTTCGCAGGATGCGGGATTTCCTTACACGTGATTTTCTGAAAAGATTTTACGAAGGAAAATTCTCCTATGGATTCTCTTTTGAGGCTACACGTTTAGACGTACACGCCACACCAATTCTTTTCGAGTTACAACGTGTTGTTTAGGAGATACAAGCTAATTTTTTACGATGTGTTATTTCTTCTCCTAAAGTGTTTCCAATACGTACTTATTTGTCTTTACTCTGCAAAAATGTATTTCCTTATAATGTGGTATTTTTAAATATTCTTTCGAGAGAAAACTCTCCTGTGCCTTCTCTATTGAGGCTACACACTTAGAAATACACGCAACACGAAAACTTTTCGAATTACAATGTGTTGTTTAGGAAAAACAAGATAATTTCGCTGGATGCGGGATTTCCTTAAACGTGATTTCTGAAAAAATTTGATGAAAGAAAATTCTCCTATGGATTCTCTTTTGAGGCTACACGTTTAGACGTACATGCCACACCAATTCTTTTCGAGTTACAATGTGTTGTTTAGGAGATACAAGCTAATTTGGTACGATGCGTTATTTCTTCTCCTAAAGTGTTTCCAATATGTATGTATTTGTCTTTACTCTGCAAAAATGTATTTCCTTATACTGTGGTATTCTTATGTTATCTTTCGAGAGAAAACTCTCCTGTGCCTTCTCTATTGAGGCTACACACTTAGACATACACGCAACACGAAAGCTTTTAGAGTTACAATGTGTTGTTTAGGAATAACAAGATAATTTCGCAAGTTGCGGGATTTCCTTAAAACGTGAATTTCTGAAAAATTTTGAGGAAAGAAAATTCTCCTATGGGTTCTCTTTTGAGGCTACACGTTTAGACGTACATGCCACACCAATTCTTTTCGAGTTACAACGTGTTGTTGAGGAGATACAAACTAATTTGGTACGATGCGTTATTTCTTCTCCTAAAGTGTTGCCCATACCTATGTATTTGTCTTTACTCTGCAAAACTGTATTTCCTTATAACGTGGTATTCTTACAATTCTTTCGAGAGAAAACTCTCCTGTGCCTTCTCTTTTGAGGCTACACACTTAGACATACACGCAACACGAACGCTTTTCGAGTTACAACGAGTTGTTTAGGAATAACAAGATAATATCGCACGATGCAGGATTTCCTTAAAACGTCATTTTCTGAAAAATTTTGAGGAAAGAAAACTCTCCTATCGGTTCTCTTTTGAGGCTACATGTTTAGACGTACACGCCACACCAATTCTTTTCGAGTTACAATGTGTTGTTTAGGAGATACAAGCTAATTTTTTACGATGCCTTATTTCTTCTCTTAAAGTGTTTCCAATACGTATATATATGTCTTTACTCTGCAAAACTGTATTTCCTTATAACGTGGTATTCTTACATATTCTTTGAGAGAAAACTCTCCTGGGTCTTCTCTTTTGAGGCTACACACTTAGACATACACGCAACACGAAAGCTTTTTGAGTTACAACGTGTTGTTTAGGAATAACAAGATAATTTCGCATGATGCGGGATTTCTTTAAAACGTGATTTTCTGAAAAATTTTGACGAAAGAAAATTCTCCTATGGGTTCTCTTTTGAGGCTACACGTTTAGACGTACACGCCACACCAATTCTTTTCGAGTTACAATGTGTTGTTTAGGAGATACAAGCTAATTTTTTATGATGCTTTATTTCTTCTCCTAAAGTGTTTCCAATACGTACGTATTTGTCTTTACTCTGCAAAACTGTATTTCCTTATAACGTGGTATTGTTACAATTCTTTTGAGAGAAAACTCTCCTGTGCCTTCTCTTTTGAGGCTACACACTTAGACATACACGCAACATGAACGCTTTTCGAGTTACAACGAGTTGTTTAGGAATAACAAGATAATTTCTTGGGATGCGGGATTTCCTTAAACGTGATTTTCTGAAAAATTTAGAGGAAAGAAAATTCTCCTATGGGTTCTCTTTTGAGGCTACACGTTTAGACGTACACGCCACACCTATTGTTTTCAAGGTACAACGTGTTGTTTAGGAGATACAAGCTAATTTTGTAGGATGTGTTATTTCTTCTCGTAAAGTGTTTCCAATTCATATATATTTGTCTTTACTCTGCAAAACTGTATTTCCTTATAATGTCGTATTCTTACATATTGTTTCGAGAGAAAATTCTCCTGTGCCTTCTCTTTTGAGGCTACACACTTAGACATACATGCAACACGAAAGCTTTTCGAATTACAATGTGTTGTTTAGGAAAAACAAGATAATTTCGCAGGATGCGGGATTTCCTTACACGTGATTTTCTGAAAAGATTTTACGAAGGAAAATTCTCCTATGGATTCTCTTTTGAGGCTACACGTTTAGACGTACACGCCACACCAATTCTTTTCGAGTTACAACGTGTTGTTTAGGAGATACAAGCTAATTTTTTACGATGTGTTATTTCTTCTCCTAAAGTGTTTCCAATACGTACTTATTTGTCTTTACTCTGCAAAAATGTATTTCCTTATAATGTGGTATTTTTAAATATTCTTTTGAGAGAAAACTCTCCTGTGCCTTCTCTATTGAGGCTACACACTTAGAAATACACGCAACACGAAAACTTTTCGAATTACAATGTGTTGTTTAGGAAAAACAAGATAATTTCGCTGGATGCGGGATTTCCTTAAACGTGATTTCTGAAAAATTTTGATGAAAGAAAATTCTCCTATGGATTCTCTTTTGAGGCTACACGTTTAGACGTACATGCCACACCAATTCTTTTCGAGTTACAATGTGTTGTTTAGGAGATACAAGCTAATTTGGTACGATGCGTTATTTCTTCTCCTAAAGTGTTTCCAATATGTATGTATTTGTCTTTACTCTGCAAAAATGTATTTCCTTATACTGTGGTATTCTTATGTTATCTTTCGAGAGAAAACTCTCCTGTGCCTTCTCTATTGAGGCTACACACTTAGACATACACGCAACACGAAAGCTTTTAGAGTTACAATGTGTTGTTTAGGAATAACAAGATAATTTCGCAAGTTGCGGGATTTCCTTAAAACGTGAATTTCTGAAAAATTTTGAGGAAAGAAAATTCTCCTATGGGTTCTCTTTTGAGGCTACACGTTTAGACGTACATGCCACACCAATTCTTTTCGAGTTACAACGTGTTGTTGAGGAGATACAAACTAATTTGGTACGATGCGTTATTTCTTCTCCTAAAGTGTTGCCCATACCTATGTATTTGTCTTTACTCTGCAAAACTGTATTTCCTTATAACGTGGTATTCTTACAATTCTTTCGAGAGAAAACTCTCCTGTGCCTTCTCTTTTGAGGCTACACACTTAGACATGCACGCAACACGAACGCTTTTCGAGTTACAACGAGTTGTTTAGGAATAACAAGATAATATCGCACGATGCAGGATTTCCTTAAAACGTCATTTTCTGAAAAATTTTGAGGAAAGAAAACTCTCCTATCGGTTCTCTTTTGAGGCTACATGTTTAGACGTACACGCCACACCAATTCTTTTCGAGTTACAATGTGTTGTTTAGGAGATACAAGCTAATTTTTTACGATGCCTTATTTCTTCTCTTAAAGTGTTTCCAATACGTATATATATGTCTTTACTCTGCAAAACTGTATTTCCTTATAACGTGGTATTCTTACATATTCTTTGAGAGAAAACTCTCCTGGGTCTTCTCTTTTGAGGCTACACACTTAGACATACACGCAACACGAAAGCTTTTTGAGTTACAACGTGTTGCTTAGGAATAACAAGATAATTTCGCATGATGCGGGATTTCTTTAAAACGTGATTTTCTGAAAAATTTTGACGAAAGAAAATTCTCCTATGGGTTCTCTTTTGAGGCTACACGTTTAGACGTACACGCCACACCAATTCTTTTCGAGTTACAATGTGTTGTTTAGGAGATACAAGCTAATTTTTTATGATGCTTTATTTCTTCTCCTAAAGTGTTTCCAATACGTACGTATTTGTCTTTACTCTGCAAAACTGTATTTCCTTATAACGTGGTATTGTTACAATTCTTTTGAGAGAAAACTCTCCTGTGCCTTCTCTTTTGAGGCTACACACTTAGACATACACGCAACATGAACGCTTTTCGAGTTACAACGAGTTGTTTAGGAATAACAAGATAATTTCTTGGGATGCGGGATTTCCTTAAACGTGATTTTCTGAAAAATTTAGAGGAAAGAAAATTCTCCTATGGGTTCTCTTTTGAGGCTACACGTTTAGACGTACACGCCACACCTATTGTTTTCAAGGTACAACGTGTTGTTTAGGAGATACAAGCTAATTTTGTAGGATGTGTTATTTCTTCTCGTAAAGTGTTTCCAATTCATATATATTTGTCTTTACTCTGCAAAACTGTATTTCCTTATAATGTCGTATTCTTACATATTGTTTCGAGAGAAAATTCTCCTGTGCCTTCTCTTTTGAGGCTACACACTTAGACATACATGCAACACGAAAGCTTTTCGAATTACAATGTGTTGTTTAGGAAAAACAAGATAATTTCGCAGGATGCGGTATTTCCTTAAAAGTGATTTTCTGAAAAGATTTTACGAAGGAAAATTCTCCTATGGATTCTCTTTTGAGGCTACACGTTTAGACGTACACGCCACACCAATTCTTTTCGAGTTACAACGTGTTGTTTAGGAGATACAAGCTAATTTTTTACGATGTGTTATTTCTTCTCCTAAAGTGTTTCCAATACGTACATATTTGTCTTTACTCTGCAAAAATGTATTTCCTTATAATGTGGTATTTTTAAATATTCTTTCGAGAGAAAACTCTCCTGTGCCTTCTCTATTGAGGCTACACACTTAGAAATACACGCAACACGAAAACTTTTCGAATTACAATGTGTTGTTTAGGAAAAACAAGATAATTTCGCTGTATGCGGGATTTCCTTAAACGTGATTTCTGAAAAATTTTGACGAAAGAAAATTCTCCTATGGATTCTCTTTTGAGGCTACACGTTTAGACGTACACGCCACACCAATTCTTTTCGAGTTACAATGTGTTGTTTAGGAGATACAAGCTAATTTGGTACGATGCGTTATTTCTTCTCCTAAAGTGTTTCCAATATGTATGTATTTGTCTTTACTCTGCAAAAATGTATTTCCTTATAATGTGGTATTCTTACGTTATCTTTCGAGAGAAAACTCTCCTGTGCCTTCTCTATTGAGGCTACACACTTAGACATACACGCAACACGAAAGCTTTTAGAGTTACAATGTGTTGTTTAGGAATAACAAGATAATTTCGCAAGTTGCGGGATTTCCTTAAAACGTGAATTTCTGAAAAATTTTGAGGAAAGAAAATTCTCCTATGGGTTCTCTTTTGAGGCTACATGTTTAGACGTACATGCCACACCAATTCTTTTCGAGTTACAACGTGTTGTTGAGGAGATACAAACTAATTTGGTACGATGCGTTATTTCTTCTCCTAAAGTGTTGCCCATACCTATGTATTTGTCTTTACTCTGCAAAACTGTATTTCCTTATAACGTGGTATTCTTACAATTCTTTCGAGAGAAAACTCTCCTGTGCCTTCTCTTTTGAGGCTACACACTTAGACATACACGCAACACGAACGCTTTTCGAGTTACAACGAGTTGTTTAGGAATAACAAGATAATATCGCACGATGCAGGATTTCCTTAAAACGTCATTTTCTGAAAAATTTTGAGGAAAGAAAACTCTCCTATCGGTTCTCTTTTGAGGCTACATGTTTAGACGTACACGCCACACCAATTCTTTTCGAGTTACAATGTGTTGTTTAGGAGATACAAGCTAATTTTTTACGATGCCTTATTTCTTCTCTTAAAGTGTTTCCAATACGTATATATATGTCTTTACTCTGCAAAACTGTATTTCCTAATAACATGGTATTCTTACATATTCTTTGAGAGAAAACTCTCCTGGGTCTTCTCTTTTGAGGCTACACACTTAGACATACACGCAACACGAAAGCTTTTCGAGTTACATCTTGTTGTTTAGGAAAAACAAGATAATTTCGCACGATGCGGGATTTCCTTAAACACGATTTTCTGAAAAATTTTGAAGAAAGAAAATTCTCCTATGGGTTCTCCTTTGAGACTCCACGTTTAGACGTACACGCCACACCAATTCTTTTCGAGTTACAACGTGTTGTTTAGGAGATACAAGCTAATTTTGTATGATGCGTTATTTCTTCATGTAAAGTTTTTCCAATACGAACGTATTTGTCTTACTCTGCAGAAATGTATTTCCTTATAATATGGTATTCTTACATATACTTTCGAGAGAAAACTCTCCTGTGCCTTCTCTATTGAGGCTACACACTTAGACATACACGCAACACGTAAGCTTTTCGAGTTACAACGTGTTGTGTAGGAATAACAAGATAATTTCGCACGATGCGGGATTCCCTTAAAACGTGATTTTCAGAAAAATTTTGACGAAAGAAAATTCTCCTATGGGTTCTCTTTTGAGGCTACACGTTTAGATGTACACCCCACACCAATTCTTTTCGAGTTACAACGTGTTGTTTAGGAGATACAAGCTAATTTTGTACGATGCGTTATTTCTTCTCATAAAGTGTTTCCAATACGTACATATTTGTCTTTACTCTGCAACACTGTATTTCCTTATCACGTGGTATTCTTACATATTCTTTGAGAGAAAACTCTCCTGTGCCTTCTCTTTTGAGGCTCCACACTTAGACATACACGCAACACGAAAGCTTTTCGAGTTACAACGTGTTGTTAGGAAAAACAAGATAATTTCGCACAATGCGGGATTTCTTTAAACGTGATTTTCTGAAAAATTTTGACGAAAGAAAATTCTCCTATGGGTTCTCCTTTGAGGCTACACGTTTAGACGTACCCGTCACCCCAATTCTTTTCGAGTTACAACGTGTTGTTTAGGAGATACAAGCTAATTTTGTACGATGCTTTATTTCTTCACGTAAAGTGTTTCCAATACGTACCTATTTGTCTGTACTCTGCAAAAATGTATTTCCTTATAATATGGTATTCTTACATATTCTTTTGAGAGAAAACTCTCCTGTGCCTTCTCTATTGAGGCTACACACTTAGACATACACGCAAGACGAAAGCTTTTCGAGTTACAACGTGTTGTTTAGGAATAACAAGATAATTTCGCATGATGCGGGATTTCCTTAAAATGTGATTTTCTGAAAAATTTTGACGAAAGAAAATTCTTCTATGGGTTCTCTTTTGAGGCTACACGTTTAGACGTACACGCCACACCAATTCTTTTCGAGTTACAACGTGTTGTTTAGGAGATACAAGCTAATTTTGTAGGATGCGTTATTTCTTCTCTTAAAGTGTTTCCAATACGTACGTATTTGTCTTTACTCTGCAAAACTGCATTTCCTTATAACATGGTATTCTTACAATTCTTTCGAGAGAAAACTCTCCTGTGCCTTCTATTTTGAGGCTACACACTTAGACATACAAGCAACACGAACGCTTTTCGAGTTACAACGAGTTGTTTAGGAATAACAAGATAATTTCGCACGATGCGGGATTTCCTTAAAACGTGATTTTCAGTAAAATTTTGACGAAAGAAAATTCTCCTATCGGTTCTCTTTTGAGGCTACACGTTTAGACGTACATGCCACACCAATTCTTTTCGAGTTACTACGTGTTGTTTAGGAGATACAAGCTAATTTTGTAGGATGCGTTATTTCTTCCCGTAAAGTGTTTCCAATATGTACGTATTTGTCTTTACTCTGCAAAACTGCATTTCCTTATAACATGGTATTCTTACAATTCTTTCGAGAGAAAACTCTCCTGTGCCTTCTATTTTGAGGCTACACACTTAGACATACAAGCAACACGAACGCTTTTCGAGTTACAACGAGTTGTTTAGGAATAACAAGATAATTTCGCACGATGCGGGATTTCCCTAAAACGTGATATTCTGAAAAATTTTGACGAAAGAAAATTCTCCTATCGGTTCTCTTTTGAGGCTACACGTTTAGACGTACACGACACACCAATTCTTTTCGAGTTACAACGTGTTGTTAGGAGATACAAGCTAATTTTGTATGATGTGTTATTTCTTCTCTTAAAGTGTTTCCAAAGACATACGTATTTGTCTTTACTCTACAAAACTGTATTTTCTTATAATGTGGTATTCTTACATATTCTTTCGAGAGAAAACTCTCCTGAGAATTCTCTTTTAGGCTACACACTTAGTCATACACATAACACGAAAGCTTTTCGAGTTACAATGTGTTGTTTAGGAATAACAAGATAATTTCGCAGGATGCGGGATTTCCTTAAAACGTGATTTTCTGAAAAAATTTGTCGAAAGACAATTCTCCTATGGGTTCTCTTTTGAGGTTAGACGTTTAGACGTACACGCCACATCAATTCTTTTTGAGTTACAACATGTTGTTTAGGAGATACAAGCTAATTTTGTAAGTTGCCTTATTTCTTCTCGTAAAGTGTTACCAATACGTACATATTTGCCTTTACTCTGCAACATTGTATTTCTTTATAACGTGGTATTCTTACATATTCTTTGAGAGAAAACTCTCCTGTGCCTTCTCTTTTGAGGGTACACACTTAGACATACACGCAACACGAAAGCTTTTCGAGTTACAACGTGTTGTTTAGGAAAAACAAGATAATTTCGCACGATGCAGGATTTCTTTAAACGTGATTTTCTGAAAAATTTTGAGGAAAGAAAATGCTCCTATGGGTTCTCTTTTGAGGCTACACGTTTAGACGTACATGCCACACCAATTCTTTTCGAGTTATAACGTGTTGTTACGAGATTCAAGCTAATTTTTTACGATGTGTTATTTCTTCTCCTAAAGTGTTTCCAATAGGTATGTATTTGCCTTTACTCTGCAAAACTGTAATTTCTAATAACGTGGTATTCTTACATATTCTTTCGAGAGAAAACTCTCCTGTGCCTTCACTTTTGAGGCTACACATTTAGACATACACGCAACACGAAAGGTTTTTGAGTTACAACGTTTTGTTTAGGAAAAACAAGATAATTTCGCAGGATGCGGGATTTCCTTAAACGTGATTTTCTGAAAAATTTTGACGAAAGAAAATTCTCCTATGGGTTCTCTTTTGAGGCTACACGTTTAGACGTACACGCCCCACGAATTCTTTTCGAGTTACAACGTGTTGCTTAGGAGATACAAGCTAATTTTGTACGATGCGTTATTTCTTCTTGTAAAGTGTTACCAGTAGGTACGTATTTGCCTTTACTCTGCAACACTGTATTTCCTTATAACGTGGTATTCTTACATATTCTTTGAGAGAAAACTCTCCTTTGCCTTCTCTTTTGAGGCTACACACTTAGACATACACGCAACACGAAAGCTTTTCGAGTTACTACGTGTTGTTTAGGAAAAACAAGATATTTTCGCACGATGCAGGATTTCCTTAAACGTGATTTTCTGAAAAATTTTGACGAAAGAAAATTCTCCTATGGGTTCTCTTTTGTGGCTACACGTATAGACGTACACGCCACACCAATTCTTTTCGAGTTACAACGTGTTGTTTAAGAGATACAAGCTAATTTTGTACGATGTGTTATTTCTTCTCGTAAAGTGTTTCCAATACATACGTATTTGTCTTTACTCTGCAAAACTGTATTTCTTTATAATGTGGTATTCTTACATATTCTTTCGAGAGAAAACTCTCCTGTGCCTTCTCTTTTGAGGCTACACACTTAGACATACACGCAACACGAAAGCTTTTCGAGTTACAACGTGTTTTTAGGAATAGCAAGATAATTTCGCAAGATGCTGAATTTCCTTAAAACGAGATTTTCTTAAAAATTTTGACGAAAGAAAATTCTCCTATGGGTTCTCTTTTTAGGCTACACGTTTAGACGTACACGCCACACCAATTCTTTTCGAGTTACAACGTGTTGTTTAGGAGATACAAGCTAATTTTGTAGGATACGTTATTTCTTCTCGTAAAGTGTTTCCAATATGTACATATTTGTCTTTATTCTGCAACACTGTATTTCTTTATAACGTGGTATTCTTACATATTCTTTGAGAGAAAACTCTCCTGTGCCTTCTCTTTTGAGGCTACACACTTAGACATACACGCAACACGAAAGCTTTTCGAGTTACAACGTGTTGTTTAGGAAAAACAAGATAATTCCCACGAATCAGGATTTCCTTAAACGTGATTTTCTGAAAAATTATGACGAAAGAAAATTCTCCTATGGGTACCCTTTTGAGGCTACACGTTAAGACATACACGCCACACCAATTCTTTTCGAGTTACAACGTGTTGTTTAGCAGATACAAGCTAATTTTGCATGATGCATTATTTCTTCTCGTAAAGTGTTTCCAATAAGTACATATTTTTCTTTACTCTGCAAAAATGTATTTTCTTATAATGTGGTATTCTTACATAATTTTTTGAGAGAAAACTCTCCTGTGCCTTCTCTATTGAGGCTACAAACTT
This sequence comes from Apodemus sylvaticus, assembly GCF_947179515.1. Taxonomy (NCBI): domain Eukaryota; kingdom Metazoa; phylum Chordata; class Mammalia; order Rodentia; family Muridae; genus Apodemus; species Apodemus sylvaticus. Next base: position 47,227 of record NW_026263449.1, read on the forward strand.
AGACATACACGCAATACGAAAGCTTTTAGAGTTACAACGTGTTGTTTAGGAATAACAAGATAATTTCGCACTATGCGGGATTTCCTTAAAACGTGATTTTCTGAAAAATTTTGACGTAAGAAAATTCTCCTATGGGTTCTCTTTTGAGGCTACACGTTTAGACGTACACGCCACACCAATTCTTTTCAAGTTACAACGTGTTGTTTAGGAGATACAAGCTAATTATGTACGATGTGTAATTTCTTCTAGTAAAGTGTTTCCAATAAGTACAAATTTTCTTTACTCTGCAAAATTGTATTGCCTTATAACGTGGTATTCTTACATATTCTTGCGCGAGAAAACTCTCCTGTGCCTTCTCTTTTGAGGCTAAACACTTAGACATACACTCAACACGAACGCTTTTCGAGTTACAACGAGTTGTTTAGGAATAACGAGATAATTTCACACGATGCGGGATTTCCTTAAAACGTGATTTTCTGAAAAATTTTGAAGAAAGAAAATTCTGCTATGGGTTCTCTTTTGAGGCTACACTTTTAGACGTACATGCCACACTAATTCTTTTCGAGTTACAACGTGTTGTTTAGGAGATACAACCTAATTTTGTACGATGCGTTATTTCTTCTCGCAAAGTGTTACCAATACGTACGTATTTGCCTTTACTCTGCAACACTGTATTTCCTTATAACGTGGTATTCTTACATATTCTTTTTGACAAAACTCTCCTGTGCCTTCCCTTTTGAGGCTACGCACTTATACATACACGCAACACGAAAGCTTTTCGAGTTACAAGGTGTTGTTTAGGAAAAACTAGATAATTTCGCAGGATTCGGGATTTCCTTAAAGGAGATTTTCTGAAAAATTTTGACGAAAGAAAATTCTCCTATGGGTTCTCTTTTGAGGCTACACGTTTAGAAGTACACGCCCCACCAATTCTTTTCGAGTTACAATGTGTTGTTTAGGAGATACAAGCTAATTTTGTACAATGCTTTATTTCTTCTTGTAAAGTGTTACCAATAGGTACGTATTTGCCTTTACTCTGCAACACTGTATATCCTAATAACGTGGTATTATTACATATTCTTTGAGAGAAAACTCTCCTGTGCCTTCTCTTTTGAGGCTACACACTTAGACATACACGCAACACCAAAGCTTTTCGATTTACTACGTGTTGTTTAGGAAAAACAAGATAATTTCGCACGATGCAGGATTTCCTTAAACGTGATTTCTGAAAATTTTGACGAAAGAAAATTCTCCTATGGGTTCTCTTTTTT